>NC_056522.1:314672572-314684774 GCF_019175285.1 Sceloporus undulatus | reverse complement strand
ATGGACAGGAGTGTTGTTATATCTACCCGTCAAATAGGCAGAAGGCACACATTGGTACCTTAGAGCTGTAAATGCTTTTCTAGCAGGGGCCAGAGTAAGATTACAAAAGTAATGCTCTAACCCAAACAATGTCTTATACAATGGGTACCAAAAAGAAAAAGAAGAGTTTGAGAGTGAATGAAGATTGGTACATCTGGAAGCAAAATGAACTTTCTCTTTAATCAGTTGCTTTACGTGGCCTAATTTGGAAGTGAGTCCACATTAATCTCATAGCTCTGCAATATTGTTCTAACTATAGATACCCAGGAGCTTGGAGAGTTAACTGATATTTGTTCTAAAAAACATTTTTTGGGGAGCCTGGAATCACTCATGGATAACAACTTTAGACAGTAGAAGGCAAGAGCGGTATATGTACCAGCTTGAAGAGTTGTGTGTGTGTGTGTGCATGTGTATTTTTCCCCTTTTAAATAAAACTTATTATATTGAGGATTTGCCACAGGATGCTCTTTTGCCTCAGACCTCCGTATACATAGGTCATCAATCCCACAGCTGAGTAACCCAGACCTGAACACTTGTTCCCCGAAGGTTCCAGGGCTGTCCTCGAAGACAGATCCCAAGGCAATGGTTATACTACTATCTTCTACCGTACAAAGCATTATTATCTTTTCTAATGTATAATGTCTTTTCATAATAAATCCAAAGTACCACAGTCACAGTTTAGTTATCTGAGGCGCGTTACAGATGCGCCTATAGTACGTCCCCAGGACGTACTAGCGTTAGGAAGGGGCGTCACTTCCTGATGCCCCTAACCCTAGTACGTATTGGGTATGTACAAAATGGCGGTGCCCTTCCACATGGGTGCAGCCATGTTGACGTAGCGGACACGTAGCGTCCACACGTTGCGTCCCGGAAGTGATGGCGTGAGTGCACGACTAGCACCTCGCGGCGCCACTTCCGGGTCACAAAAAGAAGCATGATTTTTGGGCTTCTTTTTGCCATGTTCGGGAACCACACGGTTTGGCCGCTGCGGTTCCCGGACGCAGCAACCAGCAGCGCCAGCAGACTGCCGCTTTCAGGCGGTCTGTAACACGCCTTGGCTTCTAGGGAGAGTTCAGGCCTGGTTTACTCAAATGCCCATTTATTTATCTGTTTAACAGTTCACAGTATCCATAGAACATTTCTAACACCATATTATAATTGAATTGATTATCTTCTTGTCTGTTTTTTTTTTCATTGTCCAGCTTTTCTAGTTCTTTCACAGATGTCCATCTCACTTCTAGTCTTCTTCTGATTTCTTGAATGCAGTCTCCGTTCAGACTAATGACTGAGCGAATGTATGGAAAGCCTTTAACTATTTCAGTGTCTTCATCATCTATTTAAATTTATATAAATTATCTTAGTCATTATTTTTTTTTCTTAATGTTCTTCTGTAAACCTGCCTTCACACCTTTTTCCCTTGACTTTCCTCAGTAGGAGTCCCAAGTCTTTGCTATTTTATGCTTATAATACAGGTTGCGCCTCCCTTATCCAGAATTCCAAAATCCAAAATATTTCAAAACCCAAAACTTCTTTCATGAATTCATGGATGGCCGAGACAGTGATACCTTTGCTTTCTGATTGTTCAGTATACACAAACTTTGTTTCATGCACAAAAGTATTGAAAATATACTGTAATATTACCTTCAGACTACATGCATAAGGTGTATATGAAACATAAATTAATGTTGTGTTTAGACTTAGATCACATCTCTAAGCTATCTCATCATGTATATATATGCAAATACGGGTATTCCAAAAATAAAAATAAATAAAAAACCAAAAAACCAAAATTGAAAACACTTCTGGTCCAAAGCATAAGGTATGTATGGTGTCATCTGCATATCTTACATTGTTGTTGTTCCTTCCTTCAGTTTTCACTCCTCCTTTTCTCTGTGTCCAATTCAGCTTTATATATGATATGGTGATAACTTTCAGCATACGAGTTAAACAGATAAGGTGATAAAATACAGTCTTGCCTGACCCTCTTACCAGTTGGTAACCATTTTATTTCTTCATGTTAAGTCCTGACGGGCTGTTGTCCTGTGTACATGTTATGTACTGGGAAAATAAAATGTTGTGGCATACCCATTTCTTTAAGAGTGTTCTATAGTTGTTGTTTTTATGATCTACACAATTAAAGGCCTTGCTATAAACCGTAAAGCACAGGATGGTTTTCTTTTGATATTCTTTGGTGCACTTCATTAACCAACCTATGTTTGCTATATGATTCTTAGTGCCTCTTTCTTTTCTGAAGCCAGCTTGGACATCTGGCATTTCTCGCTCTAGAACCTCTTACTAGACTTTATACAGCATGGGTCTAGCATCTAGACTAGACTGAAAAACCACATTTCCCTATGTGAACCCATATGCACCATCATAGACATATTTTGTAAATACACTTGTGAGGGTCTTCTTAGTAGTGCTCCCAGGCTGTGGAACTCCCTTCCATAGGAGGTCCATTTGGCCCCCTTTCTGCTCTCCTTTTGTCAGTATGCAAAAATATTTTTTAATTACACAAGATTTTTAACCATTCAGTTGATGCAGAAGCGACTTTTAAATGGTGGGTCCCATTCTTTTATCCTGTTACATTTTTAATATTTAATAACTGTTTTAAAGTCATGCAGTTTTTAAACTGTAGGGTTCATTTCATTGCTATTGAATGGGTTTTTAACAACCATTATGACTTGGGTTTAATTGTATTTGTTTTAATCTGTGTTGTAAGATGACTTGGACAAAAGCAGGGTAATAAATAAGTAAATACATATTGCCTGCATTTTGAAGACTCTGTATCTGTATCTTTTGGAAGGACCTACTATCATAAAACAATTAAAATTCGGTGTATATATTTTGTATCTCGTCTCCCATATACCATTTTTAAAAGAAAATCTTGTTGATAGATATGAGTCTTATAGAGGGAACAATCTAAATATAATCCCCGAAGAGTGGTTTCTCCTGAAGAAGAGATATATAAGCGTAATTAAAGAAAAAAGGAGACAAGCCCAGTTTGAAATTTGGCAACACTTTATTTGTGCTTCTAAGACACGGAACTCAACTGCATTTTGGAAAATAGTGTCTGGAGTTTCTCCAAAATTCAACCGTAGGTTGGACTGCTATATTTCAGCATCTACTTGGGAATCCTTAACATTTTTATGGCTGACCAACTTGACAACTAAGGTAAATTAGATAATAGAAACGATTTACCAGAGTGCCCCCCAGTTTCAGAAGTTGGAGTACAGAGTTTAATCACGGAATAAAAGTTGGGTAAGACACCAGGGAATGATAATATCCCACCTGAACTCTTAAGAATGAACTTGAAATGATGCCCCCCCCCCTTAGTAGCAAAATTATTCACTAGGATTGATCGGACAGTCATCTTTCCAAAAGACTCGGGTTTGGATATCATTATTCTAATTCATAAGAAGGGTTTGTTAAAACCATTATGACTTGGTTTTAGTTGTATTTGTTTTAATCTGTGTTGTAAACTCAAATTCTCAGGTACCTGCCTATCTCAACTCCCCCCCCCCCCCTTTGGCACAGGGCAGACTGCCGCTGTGCTTCCATCCATTGTTTGTTCTACCTGTCTTCATTCCAGGACACAGTTTCCACTTTCTCCTCGCATGTTTCGCACATGTTTGCATCTCTTGCTGCTAAGCGCTTGCAGTTAATTAGGCCCCTGATACATCAGGTGCTAATTATCAAGGGTTTAAATGGGAAGGGGAAAGGAAAGGAAACAGAGCAATGAGAATGGCTGTTGCTACACAAAAGTGTCTTCCAAATGGGTTATGCTTACACTTATTTAATTATTTTCACTTAGATGTCTGGGGGAGATAAAAGAAAACAGCTTCCTGTATCTACCAAATAGTAGAAGAGGGTGAAGATTTATTTATGCCTGGGAGGGTCTTCTCAGCTTGGAAGCCTCCTTTTCTTACCTGCAATATATACAAAAATAACATTTTCAATATAGAGAAAAACTGCCTGTATATCTATCTGCCTGCCTCTTTTTCTTCATTTTGTTTTGACCCTGCATTTCATTTTGGAAAAAGGACAGCAACAGTGACAACACAGTGAGGGATGAAATGGGGGGCTTGCTTTGTATTCTTTGCCTTCATCTGGCAAGATTCTTCACCGAGAGAGGAAGAGCAAGGCTCCATGTCTGAGCACAGATGGTCCCCACTTAGATAATAGTGAGGATGAATATTAATATGAGAACAGTAGATAATGTGAGCATCTCATTTTGGGAACTAAAGTTTTTTTAAAAAAATGAGGATGTAACAACAGAAAAACCACATAAAAATAGAAATTTGGAAATTCTCTGGTTATAGTTAGTGTATTCCTGGTGCACCTGTAGGACAGCTAGAATAACATGTGCTGAGGAGAAGATCACTATCTCTTGAAAGATTGGATTTATTGATCAATTTGTTGATTTAAATACTGTATCTACATCTCACCGCTCATCATGCGCTTTTAATGTTGCCTAAAGATAAAACAATTTAAAACAATTCCAGATTAACACAGTAAAAAAGCTTGAACAGGATTACACACACACACGCAAACACACACACAAACAAACTAAACACAGCAACATGTTAAAACAGCGTAGGAGACTGCAACAATTAAAAACCATATAGATGTACAGCTAAATCAGATTAAGCCCCAAGTGCTTTAATAAAAAGCGGTGTATTGGCTTGACAATGAAAATAAAGTTGCATTAGTGCTTTTTGGACCTCTAAGGGGAGGGAACTCCATAATTATGGTGCAATAGCTGGGAAGATCTCCTGCATTCTTCACTCTGTATTGCTCTACTGCTGGACTCAGGGCAGGGCTCCTCCTGCAGATATTATTCCTCAGATAGGTATATCTAAGTTTGCTGTTATTATGTGCCTTCAAGATGTTTCCAATTTTAGGTGACCCTAAGACAATTCATTCTTGGCAAGATTTGTTCAGAGCGGTTTTGCCTTTGCCTTCTTCTGAGGTTGAGGCTGTATCCACACTGCAGAATTAATGCAGTTTGACACGGCTTTAACTGCCATAGTTCAGTGCTGTGGAATTCTAAGCTCTACAGTTTTGTGAGATATTTGGCCTTCTCTATCAGAGAGCTCTGGTGCCTCACCAAACTACAAATCCCAGGATTCCATATGATGGAGTAATGACAGTTAAAACAATGTCAGGCTGTATTAATTCTGGAGTGTGACAGAAGCCTCAGAGAGTGTGACTTGCCCAAGGTTATCTAGTGGGTTTCCAAGGCTAAGTAGAAATTTGAACCTTGGTCTACAGAATTGTTGTCCAATGCTCAGATTACTACACAACAACACAACATTGGCTCTCCTATCTAAGGTAGGTGTTTTTAATAATAATAATAATAATAATAATAATAATAATAATAATAATAATAATAATAATAAATATTATTAAAAGATAACTGTATATGTTTGACATTTGAGTATAAGTTTTGAACGACAGAACTATTATAGGATTTTTTTTAAAAAAACTCCTATAAGTTTGAAAGATTTCCATATAGGATTTTTTTAAATTTTAAAACATCCTTTATGGAAATTGTTGAAACTTGTGATTAACTACAAACATATCCAGCAGTCTGTGTAACATCCAGATCACAAGCCAGTGAGCATCAAATCTCAGTTTGCAGTGAAACTAAAGCCACAGAGATGGATCTACCAGGTTTTTTTTTATATTAAAAACTAAAAGTAGATTTGAGTGGGTGAATATGCTAATTTGATCGGGAAAGTGGCAAAAGATTGGTGCTTGTTAACACCTTTGTCTCAGCCATTTTTTTCATCTAAATATCACTTCTCAAGCTGATATTGTGGAGAGAAGCAACACAAGTGTGGGTATCTTTCCTGCATGTTTTTAAATGTTTGCAATCTGGGACATTGTGATGAGAGAGCAAAACTTTTCCCCTTCATAGATATAGAAACATGGGACCAGTTTATAAACATAAATTCTGTATTATCAGCTGTGTTCTTCTAGTGTACCTTTTCCTTCCATAAACTTGATTTTTTTCCCCATTTGTCCTGAAGGGAATATTATTGTGGCTGCAACATCTACCCAATATTCTTAGTGATGTCTATCCAAGCTTCTATTGATGGGAAATGTCCAGCTCTGCTCAGCATCCACCTCTGCTTTATCTGCAAGCTCTCTGCCTCCTCATATTTTATGTGTTAAGATTATGAGTGTTTATGGAGATTATCCCACCCAAGAATCCCAGTGGGAAAGGCATGGGTTCTTAAAGATGAAAACAGATGCTATCACATTTGCCCATGTCTGGGCTGTAGGCAGCCTTTGTCCACCCAGGGAGCCTGTCTGCAACCCGGACTTCTCCCTCAGCTTTTTCAAGAATTGGAAAATCTCATTCTTGAAAAAGCCACAGGAGAAGTCTGGGTTGCAGAGAGGCTGTCTGTGTGGATACGGACTGCCTACAGCTCAGACACAGGTAAATGTGATAGCATCCATTTTCATCTTTTAGATCTCGCATCTCTTCTGCTGGGATTCCTGGGTGCAATAATCTCCATATGTCTTCCAGTGAACAGCAAACTCATCATCAGCTGGCAGGCACCCTGCACAGCTAAATTTACTGAAACATCTTGCCTACAGTAATGGAATTTTTGTCTCTGTGATTGTTTGTTTTTTAAAGTGAGCCACACAGTGCTTGATAGGAGTCCTGTGCAGCTAAACTTACTGAATCTTCTGAAATCCTTTTTTAACTACAGTGGGTCCTTGGCAGGGACATAGCCGGGGGGGGGGGGGGTTGGAGTCTGGCACCCCCCCTTCCCTTAGAAAAAAAGAAAAGGTTTTTGTGCCCCGCCGCTGCCCCCAACCCCCATTAAAAGGGGGCCCTTTGGCCGGCCCCCCCCCCCCCCCAATACTGGCTACGTCCCTGGCCCTTGGTATTTCCTGAGGTTCGATCCCCTCTGTGGGTAAATTAAATACACTGGCATAATAAAATGATGTCCCTCATATAAAATGGCAAAATCAAAGTTTGCTGTTTGGAATTTACATTTTTTGAAATATTTTCAATCCATGGATGCTTGAATCCGTGGATAAAAAAATCCATGGATATAGAGGGCCCACCATACCTGAGTAGTTAAGACTCAAACTCGGTTACTTAATTTTGTTGCTAAAAGAAAAAGATGAAGTGTGTGTCATGTTCCCTTGTTTTGATAGCTAAGACTAAAGAGTTTTGAAAGGTTCAGCCTGTTTTGCCACTTCTGTGAAACCTCACATTTCAGAAAGCAAGACCAACCATCTCTGGGGTCAGTCACAATTAGATGCCAGTCATTGTAGACTGTTGAGCATGTGTTTACTTCCTCAGAGCTCATTCAGCATTGTAGAGGAGCTACCTCATACCACCTTTGACTACCCACAATTCATTGGGTCTCATTCTCTCTGAGGAAATGCTGCAGATCTAAATGTCAGCTCTTGCTTCAAGGCTGCTGCAGGGATGTGGTTTCTTAGCTGAGTTCTGCTGTTTAAAGCATCAACCTCATGCTAACCTCTCTGCCGCTATGGAACTCTTTATCAATCTCCTGCCCCTGCTTTTCATGAAAGATATGGTTTTTCTTCTTTCTTTTCCTTTTCCTTTTTTTTTTTTGCAAACAAGGATCATACATTTTCTCTGTTCCCCCTCTAAACAGCATTTTTCATCTGACAGTGCATCAGCTCTGATCTTAAAAGTTTAATCCCATAAGGCACACGTGACTGTTTTGAAGATTTTATGTGTGTGTGTCCTTTTAGGACTGCTAAATTGGTATTAATATCAAGTGGCAGGCAGATGTATTTATTGATACATCATTTGAAGCATTATATAAATCCCATCCACTCCCAAGTTAGCCATACAAAGTGGCCCTTGATTGTCTTTAGAGGGCTGGTGGAGGGTGTGTTCCCACCATTACCCTTTTCTGCGGGCTCATTCTGCTCATCTCTGCAGTTTTGTTCTTGTGTCCATTAATGCAGTTTTTACTCCATTGCCCAGCAATTAGTAGAGAAAGCCTTTGACTTCAAATTAGTAGAGATTTACATTTTGACATAACCATAGTCCCCACTAAATAACCATAGTCCCCACTAAATGTTGGGTGTAATGCCATAGGAAGGTATTTCACACACTATTTTATTCCTATTACTAGCATTATATTTTTACTATTTATTAAAATATTTATATCCCACCCTTTATTGTGGGATTTTAGGGTGATATACAATATAATTCAGTTCAAGGACCATGTTTTGTCCTGGAAACCACAGGCTACGAATAAATGAAGCCATCCAATCATGTGCGGACCTCACAGAGGGCTTTTACTACTGCTGCCCCTCCCCTCTGGAATAAGCTCCCTGCAGAGCTTCGCTCCGCCGCCTCATTAGCTGTTTTTAAAAAACAGTTAAAAACATACCTATTCCGGCTGGCCTTCCCACCTTAATTTGTTTATTTATTTTCCTGCCCCCTTTCCCCTCTTTTTCTCTTTGACCCTGGATTGATGTTTAATTTTTATTTTATTTTTTTTGCCCCTGTCATGTGCTTTTTTATTTTACTGTTTTCCTGTTCCTGTTTTGTAGTAATGTTTTTAACTGATTATTGGATTTTAACTTTGTATTGTAATGTTTTTAAAAAATTTTGTACGCCGCCCTGATCATATCCATGGAAGGGCGGGATATAAATAAAATTTATTTATTATTATTTATTATTATCTCATACTCCCTTACTCTCATTTGTATTACTCAGATACACATAATATTACTGTTGTTACTTGGCTACAGGTTGAGCCTGACTTGTGTGCCAACCTTATCATAGAGTTTGCTTGACAAGATTCATCTAGAGGTTTGCCACTTAATATAGCCTGTAGCATCTGGTATTTCCTGGCAATCTCAGCTTGATGAAAATAGACTTAGAACATTACTGCATCCACTTTTAAACCACAATTTCACTAGGAAAGCAGTGGCATTGACAATAGTCATCATACACTGCTGCCTCTAACCTGTACATGCACTGTCCCCAACCTGTCCATTTTCATTGACAAGGGAAACACATCAATAACCTGGCAAGTGCAGAAGTCCCCATTTGTGGAACATTCCTGGGCAGTTGCATGA
This sequence comes from Sceloporus undulatus, assembly GCF_019175285.1. Lineage (NCBI taxonomy): Eukaryota > Metazoa > Chordata > Lepidosauria > Squamata > Phrynosomatidae > Sceloporus > Sceloporus undulatus. The sequence goes on along the minus strand of NC_056522.1, from coordinate 314,675,642 downwards.
TTGTGAGTGATGTAGTGTCAGTGTCCCCATATCCTGCATCCCCGTCCCCCCTTGCTATTCCAGATTAACTTTAGTACCTTTAATACCTCCACCCCCACATGTAATTTCTTTCTTTTGACTTTAATTGTGGTGGCAGACCTCCAGAATTGTGCAAAAAAGTGGGCGGGAAATACCCTAAAGGCACGCTGGATAGGGCATAAGACAGGGATTCAGGGTTAAGGGAGAGTCAGGAAGAGACTGCAGTAGGGCAGCAGCCCCAGTTGTGTGTATGAGAGAAAGTATTATGATGGCTGCTTTGAGAATGGTACGTTTTCATTTTATTTTAGTAGCGTGGCTGCTGTGAGAATAGGGCTCATGCGGAGGAGTCCTAATATAGAGTTTTTGACTACATGCATATCAGTAACAGCGCAGGACTCTAATGTCTGTGATATGTTAAATCCACTCTTGATTCTAGTCTAAAAAGGAGCTATCCAGTACGTTGAATGTTTTTTGTGGATGTTGCCTTCCTCTGAGAGTGAGCAAATGTGACTTCCCACAATCACTTGATGGGTTTTCCTGGTCAAGCAGTAATTTGAACCTGGTCTACCAGGGTCCTACTGCAACACTCAAACATCACACAGGCTCTCCTGCAAAGTTTTTCACCTTTTCAAATGAGAGAGGTGGTAATGCAAAACTTTCCAAAAGTTATGGGGCAGTTGAGATGGGGTGTTCATAAAGAACATTATCTTTTAGTTCAGCTCTAGAAACAGTATAAGTGTTCTGTCATGCTCAAGTATTGTTTCCCCTAACAAGACAGATTTAATAAAAGTTTCAGCACCTTGTCCTTTTGGTATCTCTGACATTTGGTGCTAGTGGAAGTTTGTGCCCTGATAGTGTAAATCTATGGATGTCTGTCCAGAATTAAAAGTCACATTGAGTTTAATGAGGCTTACTTCAAGCTTCTAGGATTACAGCCTAAATGATACATAAAATCGGGAATTCTCACTTTCACCTTTCAGCAGAAATGTTCTTATTACATGAGTTATAAAGATTTTGACAGACATACAGTTTATGGGCTGAATGAAATATATTTGGTGCTTGTTAAATGTCCTGTAAAAGAGGAGATACAACAAGGAAATATTCTCATGATTGATCACTGTGTTTACTTTGTAATGCAACATGCTATGACACAGCTATGTAATTTTATGTGACTGTTTCTGGAATGCTGGAAATATATCCTCAGACAGAAAATCTGTAGGAGGGCCAGAGCTAATCTTTCCATCCTTGGTCACTTCCTTTATTTTGCTAGCTGTCTGCAAAGTAAAATTGGGAATATGGAGGTGAGGAATGAAATGGGGGCAACCTACTGGGGAATAAAAAGAAAATCGCAGTAGGATGCCAGTCAGGCCTGATCATTTAGAGCTGCAGACATAAGGTGGCAGCTTCAGTCTGAGGTCCCACTTTGCTACTTTACGGATAATGGTATCTTATCAGGCAGTAGCTACTCCCATTTTGATTACTGTCACTCAGGGCTGCAAGAACCAAAAGGCAGAGATGGGATGTGACTATTGATTGGCAATCAATAGAGAACAAGGCTCTTTCATCAGATGTGTGGGAGTGCAGCGTATTTGCCTGCCAGAAGAAATCTCCAGTTCCTTGTAGTGCTGGCATGGGTATTGTCTTGACTGCATGTTTTGCCCTCTAACTGATGCCAGAGGTGCTGAGGCATGAAACTAATCCTGTCAGCATTGCCCTATTTACTGAAGGAGCTTTGTATGAGAGAATTACTCTTCTTTAAGGTTTCTGCCTTTGAATATGCAGGCATACTTCAGTTAACAAAGCTTCTGACAAAAAAGGTTCTTTTGACAAAGTGGTTTTAAATCCAGTTACCTTCCCTTTCCTCCTTGTTTTCTGTCTAGCCAGAATTTTTTTTAGCAGCATTGGCATTGGGAAGATGGTGACAGAGGAATGGAGAAACTAAAGCTTTCCATGTCAGGTTGCAGCAACATATCTGTGGTATTCAATACAATAAAGCTTATTCTGGGGAAAAACAGAATACTGCTTTACTAAAAATGTGTATGCTTGCCTACAACAGGCAAAGTAAACAGCACATGCTTCCAGAATATCTTACTGACCATATGTGAACATCAAAATAAAGAGAAAGGAAGAATGCACATTAGCCTTCATCACCAGCTACTCCATTTTTTAAAAAAGGCATACAGATTTGGCCCACAAAATAAAAATCATATGAAAAATGGAGGCTGGTGAAAGAAAAAGAACTATCTCTGGGTGCATTTTGGTCTCTAAGGTTCAAAATATTTTTGTTTACTTATACAAAGCTTACCTGACTTGGCTGTCTCATTCGCATGGACATAGTATAAATTTTAGATTAACCTTTTGTTGAAACATAATGGGCTGTTCTTTTTTCTGTGCCAGAACCTATTCCTGTTCTTTCCATGTTATTTCTGCCTCTGGTACCAAATTTTCTTTTAAAGTGCTGCTCAAGAACACATCTACCTGTGTTTAGAAACCAAACATGCAGAAATAGTACAGAACATACAGGATTATGGCAATGTACCACTTGGTGCACATTCACCAAGGCCTGCTTTTAAGGTAAAAAAGACTTTAGAGCCTATACACACTGGCCTGAAAGGCCAGCTGGAGGGCGGAGTTGGGGTGTAGCATCTTCATGACACATGCCCCGGCTCTGCCCCCAGGACACTGTGATGTCGCGTGCCGCACCACACGGCATGCGGTGTCACGGTGCTCCTCCGGCACTGGATACGCATGACGCAGTGCCAAAGGAGTACCATATAGCCATGGCACTGCAGCTATCGCACCTTTTTGAGGGTACAAAAAGGAGCTACTTTTTGTGGCTCCTTGTTGCGCCTTGGAAAGGCCAGATTGGGGCCGCGGCATATGGTTGCCACGGCCACAATATGGCAGAATCTGGCTAGTGGCCACCCCTTTGGGGCTGTTTGCACAGCCCCTTAGTTTCAGAATGGGGTCTATATTAAGGGAGGCCAGAGAAAATGGCACACAGATGGACTCATGCACTGTCTGCTTGATTGCTTTGTTTGGCATGTTAATT
>NC_056522.1:314665198-314672562 GCF_019175285.1 Sceloporus undulatus | reverse complement strand
TAATAATAATAATAATAATAATAATAATAATAATAATAATAATAATAATAATGTTAAGTTCCCACAATGCTAGGGATCAATTCCACATCAGTCATTCCAAGACACTGTGGGAAAATCCTCATTTTAATCATTTATACTGACTATGGGATTATGGGAATTGTAGTCCAAGCAATATAGACTTGGAACAGTGACTAAGGAAGGTCACGAAAGAAAGTGCAAAGGCAGGTTTACTACTGAACATAAAGAAAACAAAAAATAATGACCACAGAGGATTTAAATAAATTCATTCTAGATAATAGCAATAGCAGGTACATTTCTATACCGCTTATCAGTGCAATTAAGCACTCCCTAAGCGGTTTATAAAGTGTAAGCCAATTGCCCCCAACTATCTGGGTATTCATTTTAGCGACCTCAGAAAGATGGAAGCCTGAGTCGAGCTTGAGCCCTTTTGCTAGTATTGAACTCGCAACCTTATGGTTTGTGAGTGAGTGGCTGCAGTACAGGCATTTAACCACTGCGCCACCATGGCTCCTCCTAATGAGGAAATCAAAATAGTTGAAGATTTCCCATACCTTGGATCTAATTTTGACCAGAATGGAGATTGCCGAAGAAGACTAGGAATGGAAAGGCAGCCAAGAAAGTACTAGATAATATCCTAAAATGTAAAGATATACAACTAAGCACTAAAGTTAGAATCATCCATGCCATTATATTCCCTATCACCATGTACGAATGTGAGAGCTTGACAGTGAAGAAAGCCAACAGGAAGAAAAGTAAGTCATTTGAGATTTGGTGCTGAAGAAGAGTGCTGAAGATATCTTGGACAGTCCAAAAAAGGAGCAGATGGGTCCTTGAACAGATCAAGTCTGAACTCTTCCTGTAAGCCAAGATGACAAAACTGAAGCTGTCATATTTTGGCCACATCTTGAGAAGGCATGACTTACTAGAAAAGATGAAAATGTTAGGTAATGTAGAAGGTAGTAGAAAGCGAGGAAGACCACATACTACATGGATAGACTCAATCAGGAAGGCCACGGGCCTGAATCTACAGGACTTAAGCAGAGCAATGGAGATACGGGTCTTGGAGATGTCTCATTCACAGGGTTGCCATGAGTTGGGGCCAATTCAAAGGCAGTTAACAGCAACAATAAAACAAGTATAACATATCTGGAGGGTACCAGCTTCTAGACAGCTGGCTTAAGCATACATGAAAATCATGATGCACTATGAGAGTAGGCATTGGGCTGGTTCTCCCCTTCCATCTTTTTGTGGTTTTGGGTTTTGCCTTTCATTCGTACCTTTTCTCCCAACAGAAATTGTGTGTCAAAGACTTTGAGGTTAATTTTATTATGAAGCTGTTTTTATCTCAGACCTGCTGAACTTGTGCAAATCAAATATAGTCACCCATGAAAATTAACATGTATCACAGCCTAGCAAGTAGTTGGTAAATGGTTATTCCCCCGGTACCCCCACTTCCATTTTTATTGCCCCAGGCTAGCTTCAGTTCAGACATTCTACTTGGGAGGCACACATATAACTGCTTTAGTCTAAGCTTTCTAGACTCCTGTTTTAAAACAGAAAGAAGAGACCTGTATTCTGGATGTAGCTATCAGAGATGGGATGGAAACATTGCCTTGCTCAAATAAAAATCTCCCCCCGACCTTTACCTTGAAGGAGCAGCCCCTCATATCCCACCCCAGTTACACCACTGCTTATATTATGGCACTGGAGAGAAATACTGGAGTGATAAATTCCAATTTTGTGCTCTGAAAATAAATATAGTACAAATTTGTATTTGTATAGAACAGTCCAGAGAAAATATTATTCATTAATAATAATCATATTTATAGAGTTGCACCACGTTTGTGCTTGCATGTATTGTTTCAGAGGAAAAACACCAGAGGGGTTTTCTAAAATATTCCTTGAAATATTGCTCATTTGCTGCCATTTGCAGTAATTTCCAGTTCTTGTTTCCCACAGTTATGCTTTCTTATGTGTTGTTACCCCCCACCTATGCCAATCAGGGACTATATAGATAAAAAGATTTACATCTTGATACTACACAGGCAATAACAATTGGATGATGTGATGAATCATAGAGTTGGAAGAGACCTCAAGGGCAATTCAGTTCAACCCGTACCATGCAGCAATACACAATCAAAGTATACCCAACAGATGGCCATCCAGCCTCTTTTTAAACCCCCCCAAAAAGCAGATTCCACCATACTCTGAGAGAGTGTGTTCCACTATTGAACAATTCTTACCATTAGGAAGTTCTTCCTAATGTTGAGGTGGAATCAGTTTTCCTGTAGTTTGAACCCATTTCTTCAAGTCCTATTCTCTGGAGCTGTATAAAATAAATTTGCTCCATCTTCAGTATGACATCCCACTGAATCACCCACATGTGAGGTCCTGTTTGCCCTTAGTCTATATGCTTTGTAAAGTGGAAGGCAGTGATGCACACTCGTTCCTGTTTCAGCTCAGTCCTCCACATTTATAATAAATTCAATCTTGTGTAAATATTGTTTTATACTGATTCAGTGGTGAAGGGCTAGTGGTTTGACTCAACTTAAAATAGCCTCCTGTGTTTCAAAAACTCATTTTAAGAACATAACGATTGCAGCAGGAGACCATGGAAAGGTTATTTTTGGACAACAACTCCCAGAATCCTTTGGCAGTATGACCAGTACTCATGGGAGTATTCTGGAAGTTGTAGTATAAGAGAGCAAATCTTTCCCTACTTCTGTTAAAAATAAAACCCAATGTATCATTCCCTTACTGCTCACAGGAATAAATTCTCTCTCCTTCCATTTCTCTTGCTTTATGTTCTACTTTTCTTCTAAAGCTGGGATTTCCCCCCTCTCCCCATTCAATAACGTATGGTGTTGCAGTTTAAAGGTGTGTCTCTGTGTGCGTTTGCTGGACAAGAAGTATGGGATTTCTATCGTAGTTCTTTTCCACGTCATTTTTAAAAATAGCCTGTGATATTTAATGTTTACCCAGCAGTACCTCTTTCTGAGTGAAGCTATTGATGGCAGCTGAATGGTTTGGCTCTTTCTATTTAATCTTGTTTATTGATTTTGAATAATGATAATATATGAAGATCCAAACTTATTCTGAAATAAAAATAAAGTAGTTTGGCTTCAGCCTAGGATGCTGTTTCTCCTCTCTCTCCATAAATGTCTTAGGTTATTGAAGAGTAACATGGAGACACTCAATTATGCAACAGGACATACTGTTGCAGATTTCTACAAGAGTTTCCAGTATCATTCTAGGCAGTAACCACCAATCCCAACTCCTGGATGACTCCCATTCATTTTACTGAGCAGAAAAATCCCTTGACTTTAGATATAGCTACATCTGTGACAGCAATATATGCCCTATTTAGATTAAGGAGACTGGATGGCTCTGGAGGAGACTTCCATGATATATGTGGCCAGTAAGTGGCGAACAGTTGGAGTTGCCAGGTTGTATGTGGAGCAGGGTTCCTGTATCTTTAGAACTGCACAGTCTCACTCACCACCTCCAAACTCATCTTTTAACAGCTGCATCCCTCCTCCAAACATGGCTGTTTCCTGGTTGGTGGAGAGCAGGGGTTGTGTTAGTGGAGAAGCTATAGGAATGTAGCTGGATCCACAGCACTGAAGGATGATTCTCTGTGCGTGGCCAGTTGGAATCTTGTGTGATTGTTTCATTTGCTTATTGTGAACTGCTTCTTTCCTTAAATGCTTCTACTTTAGAATACTGATCTAATCTTTATATATTTTGGACCTCCTTTTTGGAAAGAAGATTGATGTACAAATATGAAAGAAAATTTAATGAGATGCAGAATGCACTGCCAGATTTTAATCTCTAATTATTATCTCTTTTGTGCCTCTAATTATTATTACTGTGGGTTAAGTATATTTCTTCTGTTTCCTCCAATACTGTAATTGTTTTCAGTCAAATCTGGGCAAAGTGACTTTTAGATTATGTCTCACAGAATTTTCCAGCCAGCAGGGCTGATGGCACTACTGGGTGAAGATTCTGGGAGCTGTAGTCCCTCAAAGAAACATCATCACACTCTGTTTTTAATACAGTGACTGGCCATTTGCTCTGAATTTGCCCCTACATGCACTCCATTGTAGGAGTGGGTAGCCCATTGGTTAGTCTTATCTGCTATCAAGGCAACCCTATGTATCAACCCTCCAAGAGTCATGGTTAACAACTGCTCTCCTCAGATCTTGCATACTCAGGGCTATGATTGATTCAATCCATCTGTAGGCCAGTCTCCCCCTTTTCCTCCTTTCTACCATTAACCAAGTATTATTGTTTTTTTCAGTGAGTCATGTCATCTCAAGAAATTTCCAAAATATGGTAACCTAAGTTTAGTTTTTTTGGCTTGTACTGAGAGTTCAAGTTTTATTTGTTTTCAGACCCATTTGCTTGCCTTTTTGGCAGTCCATGGTATCCATGGAAGTCAACTCCAGCATCAAATTTCAAATTATTTGATATTTAACCCTCAGCTTTCTTCACTATAATATGTAACAGCAGGATTCCCTTGCTCCCCTTTTAATACAACAGAAGGGTTAACATGTTTTTTTGGAAATGGTACGTTGCTACTTAGGAAGATCAAAGAAGAGAGTGCAAAGGCAAGCTTAATGTTGAACATAAAGTACACAAAAATAATGACCACCAAGGGCCTTCACAAGTTCAACCTAGACAATGAAGAAATAGAAATAGTAAAAGAATTCCCATACCTGGGATCAAGCATCGATAGAAATGAGGACTACAGTCAGGAAATCAGAAGAAGATTAAGAATGGGGAGATTGGTTATGAAAGTACTAGAAAAGATTCTAAAATGCAAAGATATACAACTGAGCACAAAAGTTAGAATCATACAAGCCATTGTATTCTCTATTACTATGTATGGATGTGAGAGCTGGACACTTAAGAAAGAAGATAAGAGGACAATCCATTCATTTGAGATGGGGTACTGCAGAAAAGTGCTGAGGATCCCATGGACAACCAAAAGGACAAACAAATGGGTCCTAGAGCGGATCAAGCCAGAAACCTCCCTGGAAGCCAAGATGGCCAAACTAAGGCTGTCGTATTTTGGACACATCATGAAAAGTAGGGACTCATTGGAAAAGACAATAATGCTGGGAAAGGTGTAGGGAAGTAGGAAGAGAGGAAGGCCACATACTAGATGGATGGGACTCTATCAAGGAGGTCACGGGTTTTATGGGGATGCAGGAATTAAGCAGAGCAGTGGAGGACAGAGGGTCTTGGAGATGTCTCATTCATAAGGTATCCATGAGTTGAGATCAACTCGAGAGCAGTTAACAACAACAAAAATATTTCTGTAATAGGTTGATTTAAGAATGGAAAAACGTGGCTCCAACATCTTTATAATAGGAATTTATTCTTGTTTGCTAGTACAGTGCGCCTGCACCATGCACAGATGCATTTTACACAGCTTCCAGCTTACGCAAAAGCCACTTGGGGAGGAAAACAATGGAGTCCTCCAAGAGCCCTAGCCATTAACAGCTTACTGAAGTCTACTTCAGTACTTCAGTACTTAAAGACTTACATTGGCTGCCTATTCGCTTCCGGGCGCAATACAAGGTGTTGGTAATTACCTATAAAGCCCTAAATGGCTTGGGCCCGGAGGACGCCTCTTCCCCGGACAATCGGCCCCGCGCACTTCGTTCTTCGTGGCAAGCTATTGTTAAGAGTTCCAGAGGTGAATATAATTCCCACCTCTAGGAGGGCTTTCTCATCTCAGCCCCCAAACCTCTGGGAACGCGTGCCTTCGAGCTCCGCCTCAGGCCACCTCCCCTACCTCAATTCAGGAAGGGGGTTAAAAACCCATTTGATTCTAACAAGCCTACTAACCCTGACCAGTAACTCCCCCCCCCGTGTCAGCACTGTTTTGCCGACATGATAATTTTATTACTTTTATTGAATTGTTCTTAATGTATTTTATATGGTTCTGTTTATTTGTATTGTTATTTGCTGTTGTTCACCGCCCTGATTTTCAGAAGGGCGGTATACAAATAAAATTTTATTATTATTATTATTATCAGTGAGGGAGATTACACTTTGGAGAGGGTCTCAGGGGCTGTATTACAAGAGCAGGTCATGCTAAGGGTGTTGTTATTGTTGTGTCTCTTAAAGTTATTTCTGACTTATGATGACTCTAAGGTGAACCTATCACAGGGTTTTCTTGGCAAGATTTGTTCAGGGAGGGTTTGTCTTTGCTTTCCTCTGAGTCTGACAGAATGTGACTTGTCCAAGGTCATTCAGTGAGTTTCCATGGCCAAGTGGAAATTTGAACCCTGGTCTCCAAAGTCATTGTTCAGTGCTGAGACCACTGCACCATGTTGGGTCTCGCTAACAACATACAAATACTCTGGTTTTCAGATGTTTTTTATCCTTTTTATCATTTTAAAGTTACATGTTTTTATTGTTTTAATATATAATAGAAAATATGTTAATAGTTTAATATTGTTAATATTGTTTGTGCATCTGTGTGCTTTCTTCTAATGTTGACGTCTATGTTTTTAACTGTAGTCATTTTAATTTGTAAACCACCTTGAATCCCAAGATTGGGAAACAGGTAGGTTATAAACAGAGTTGCTAAAAACAATAACCTGGGGCTGGAGCAAAGTGGGTGAAACCCAAAGTAATTTTTGTCAGTTTGAAGATCTTCCCACCAAGCATACAAAACACAGTTCAATTCTGTCCATGTTTATTTTGGATTAAGTGCTGATAGAACAGCTTCCTAGTCTGCCAACCACAGTTCAGATCCATATAACAGCTTCCTGGGCTGCTAACCAGAGCTCAATTATTTGTTTTTATCTATTATTTGTTTTATCTATTAAAGTGATTGATATCTGGCCCTTCAATCAATACTCAGGGCAGCTAGGATATGATTTAGGACCTAGAGTCTTGGACTTAATCAAATCCTAGCCAACCCAAAAAAATACTTTAGCTTGAAGGGCCAGGTATAGAATCCCTATAGTGAATAGTAAGCATGGAGCTACTCTATGGTGTAAATCAACTTGTCAATTTCCTTCTTTGAGGATTGCTGGTTTGTGTGTGTCACTGAAGTCATATGTGTTTTTCCTTCTGACCCCCCCCCCCCCCCCCCCCCACCACCCCCTTGGATCTTTTTTTTTTTCCAAAAAGCGGTGACTTTTGCAATTTATTTATTTATTTATTTATTTTAAAATACAGTTTTATAGAACCTTTGTGGCCAATTTATACTAGGCATGGGCAACTGTGGCAGATCTAGGGGCCACTTTTTTGATTGACTGGGTTTTTGAGGGCTACATCTTTGTGGTTCTTCAAGTGTTTAATTCCTCAAAATTAAGTAATTA
>NC_056522.1:314654746-314665098 GCF_019175285.1 Sceloporus undulatus | reverse complement strand
CATTAAATGAAGAACAAGAATATTGAAATGCTGAATCATTTCATAATTATTGTATGCAAATAACTAGTTTAAGAGAAGAGACTGCTTCAGGAAGCAGATTCTGGGGCAACAGTGGTGATTTCATTTATTGGAAGACAAGGACTTTGTGTTTTCCTTTCAGAAAGGAAGACCTTTCTGGGATCTCCATACTAGCTTGCTGCATCAGTATAGCATTTTTTGTTTGAGTTCTGGTATTTGCAAAGGAAACATCAGATCACCACTCTTGGAGCAAATCAACTGCATCAGATGTAGTAACTCTTCACATCAGTTTCTGAAGATACAAAACCAAATCAACAGTTGGTGCAATGTGTGGAATGCTTGTTGAAACATACTGTGCCCATGTTGTTACTCCTTTTCTGCCATAGTGGCATTCCCTTCCCCCTCAAAACTGCATATTTCTATATATGTGTATTCTAGCTTGTTAGAAAAATGTGTAGTGATTTCTTCGCCTTCTCTATCCTGGTGGCATAGTACCATAATCACAGACGCAGTGTCCACCCCTCAAATCATGTATTTCTATTCATGTGTATTCTAGCTTCCTTGGGATGATTTTCCAATGGATCCTCTGTGCTGTAAAAGTCTTACTGGGGGGGGGACCCAACAAGCTGGCAGAACCATCAGCTATCACTTTCCACTTAGTCCTTCTTTTCCGCACTGATTCCAGTTGACCAAATTTGCTGACTGTCTTTGGTTTCTATCTATTTTTTCTTCTCTTCCCACCCTAGTTTTTACAGTTGTCTTCAATCCATTTCCTTTTGATTTCCTCCAGTCATTTCCTTTAGAAGACACACAAACCACCAGTACCTCTATGTTAGAGGTGGGTTTCACTTCTCACTACATTCCAGTGCAGTGCTTTACATAGAGCAGTACCATCAAGATAATCAAGGAGTATACAGTCACCCTCCATTCTCATGGTCTTCAGACTAGTGTCCCTCACTTATGTATGAGTGACAAACGGAGGGAGAATGAATGGGGCACATGCCCCATGGCACATGCCTGCATGTCCACACGCTCCTGCACCTATATTCAAGCCAGTGGGGCTTGAATATAAGCAAAACTCCATTTTCACGAGGGGTTCTGGAACAGATCCCCCACAAAAAAATAGGAGCGACTGTATTTGAGTATCATCCATGCTGCCGTATTTCCATTTTCTCTGTATGATTGTGAAATCATACAGGTCAATGAAGGTAATTGACAGGAAAACCCAACTCATTTGAAATGTGTTGCTGGTGAGAGTACTGTAGCTAATATAGGTGGTTAAAAAGGCAAATAAATGTGTCCAAGAGGAAATCAGGCCTAAATTCTCAGAAAAAGCCAAAATGACTAAACTGTTGCTGTCATATTAAGGATATAACATGAGATGATATGACTCACTGCGAAAGATGATAATGCCCGATAAAGTGGAAGGAAGGAAAAGAGGAAGAGTGCACTGCAGGTGGATAGGCTCACTCTAGGAAGCCATAGTCTAAGTACACAAGATCGGAGGAAGGTGATTGATGACCAGGGCTGCTGGAGGTCACCCATTCATGAGGACATCATAAGCTGAAGCCAACTTGATGGCAAATAGCATTTCAGTGTTGTTGGTTTTATTCCATTGGAATCAGGCTTAGAGACATAGCACACAAGGTACAGTTATAGTTTTTGACAACTATACTTTCTCACAACAATGAATAGACAGTAACTATTGCCCCTGCAGATGCAGGAAAGGGGAGGGTGGTGAGGACATAGATTTAAGACCAACATCAAAGGAGTGGAAAGAATCCAGAAAGGGGTAGGGCTGCCAGAACTAGCAAAGGCCTACCCCACAAAACAACAGCAGCAGCAACAACCATCATTGAAAATAACTGATGGAAGATATGACTCATTGATAGATAAAGCAAGGTGAATATTTGACAAAAGTAGTCTAAAGGGAAAAGGCAGAATGAAACATTATGATACACAATGAAGTGGTAGGAGTATAAAACATATATTGCAAGAGTGTAGAAATGGAAATTTTAACGTAACCCATCTAGATTCTCTCATTAAACATTCCTCAAACTTGCTAAGCAGTATAAAAATGAGAAAAAATGCATGTTTCCTTACAAAAATGACTGCACCACTGGCAAAGATGAGGGGAAAAACATACACAGTCCCTCCTCCAAATCTATCCAATTCAAAGAGACCTTTAATTGAAGCCATTGAAAAGGACTCAGAAATGTAGTTGTACAAATGTCCCAGGATTCTAGCAGGTCTGCCAAAATATGTTTTTGCTTATGGAACAGAGATGGACCAGGGAGATGGTCATTCCTGACAAATACTTGAAACCAACAGAATAGCTGGTCAGTTTTCAGAAAAGTTGTAAAAGAGAAGCTTCTGACAATTCAATCAGTGAAAGGTAAGACATGAATGAGGTCATGTCTGCCATGAAGGAACTTCTGCCTAGTAACAGGATTAATATTTCAGATGGGAATTTGGGGAAGGTTTCTAAGACAGCCAGAAGCCACAAGATATTTAGATAGGACCCGACAAGGGAGAAATGTATAGTAGCCCTTCCCCTGCTTGGCTATGGCAGATAGGAACACATCAGGATATTAACCGTGCACACATTTCAGTAGCAGCTACATGAGCATAGACATTGGGTGTATTAGGAAAATAGACCAAGTCAAGTCAAATCAAATCAAGAGTGGTCCTCCAGATAACGTTGGCGTATAGTTCCCATCATACCTCACTGACCATGCTGGATAGGATGGATGGGAGTGTCAATCCCCAAACATTTGGTAGACCACATGTAGCCTATGCCTGGTTAAAGTGATTGAATTTAAAACATCTGGACATATTCATTATTTTGTGCTTGTTTTGGGATGTAGGGTTCAGGAAAGTAATGCCATCTAAAAAGTTCTGCTAAATTTCTGAGTGTATAGCTACAAGGTGTGTGTTAACTCTCAGTCTCAAAAAGCCATAGCAACAGTCCAAATCTACTAATGCCAACCCACATCCATCACCTTTTCTAAGTAAAGAAAATGATTGCAGATTTTTTATATCTATCCTGACCCAAGTCTTAGCATAAAGACTCTTCACTTTAGTTAAAACTTTAAGTAGAGACTCAAGGCAGGGAAGAAAATAGAAACCAAAACACAAAAATCAGTCAGGAGGAAATATGGAGTTGAATGTAATTTTTATTTGTTAATTGTATTCTGAAACTCAATAAAAATATATTTTTTAAAACTAATGACTCTTAACTCTCTTTAATGCTGCTTCTCCTGGTAGGCCCAGAGTAATGGGAATTTTTAACACTGATTAGTGGATTGGTTAGCCCTGGTTAGTACTTGGATGGGAGAGTGCTTACAAATACCAGGTACTGCAGGCAATCTCAGAGGAAGGAACTGGCAAAACCACCTCGGAGGATTCCTTGTCTAAGAAAACCCTATGAAATTCTTGGGGCTGCCATAAGTTGACAGGCAACTTGAAGGTGCACACACAGACAAATACATACATACACAGGGTATATATGCACTGCACAGTTACAGAGCTTTGATACCACTTTAATTGGCATGACTCTGTCCTATGGAATCCTGTGATTTGTAGTTCAGTGAAAAAGTTAGACTGCTCTCCCAGAAAGCTCTAGCACTATCGTTCAGAGGAATTTAGCAAAGAATTCCATGTACTTCACCAAACTACAAATCCCAGAATTTGGTAGAATGGAGCTACCACATTTGAAGTGGGATCAAACTGTAGAATTGTGCAGTGTAAATACCATGTTATTTCAGACAGACTCCCAAAGTATCACTGGAGAATACTAAGGGACATTTCCCATGATAACATCAAGTGTAAAAATGCTAGAATGTATGTTAGTGTCAAACTGCTGGTAAGGGCCCCTTCATTTTCTGACCTATTTTGGCAAGGTGCTGAAAAACAAATCAGAAGCAATGTGAATTCCAAATGGCAGTTTTAAAAGGACAGAAAATAAAACATGAGTGATCACATATATATCTATACTGAATGAATCCAGTATTTAAGGTCTGTGAATAGTTTGGGTATGTTCACCTCAAACAAAAATTGTAGAACGTTGAACAGTAGCAAAATTACCTCTATGTATCAAATTAACTTCCTTACCCATGGCTGTGCTTCGCAGAGTCCCCACAGCCCCTATATATGATTTGCATCCCCCAAGCTGGTTGGAAATTCTGGCAGTTGTAGTCTTTAAAAGTACAGTCATTCCTTGATATTCACAGCTTTGGGATTCGTTGATTCAATTATTCGATTATTTGAATGTGTGTGTGTGTGTGTGTGTGCGCACCTCCCTCTCCATCCCTCCCAGGCTTTTCACCTGTGAGTGAGGGAAAAGCTGAAGATGCAGGGAACAGCTGGGGGGTGGATGCAGAGCTAGGGACTCAGGAATAATTTAGCTCCCTGAAGCTTTGGAAGCGAAGGAGGAAGCTGCAAGCTCATGCTCCCCTGCCCTTACAGTGCCTCAGATAACTTGCTAGAGCTGTTTGAGGTTTTGGAAAGGAGATGTGTGCACGCACTAGTCCCCCCACACACACATTATTCACAATTTTTTGACTTTCATGGGTTTTTTTTTTTGCCCCTAAACCCCACAAATATCGAGGGACAACTGTATCTTTTACAAACTCTGCAGAAAGAGCATAGCTTTTGAAAAAAATGTTTTGTGAATCAGTCTTCTGCTTTGTGTAAAAGTCTTCTTCTTTGTGAATCAGCAAAGGGTTTCTAGTTAATTTCAGAGAACTGCATCCTTATTACTGCGTGAACAGCAGATTAGAAGCAAGAAAAGCTGTTTCTAACAATAGATTCTAAAAGATGATTTGCCTGGATAGCATTTTTAAAATATATTAAGAAGATTCCTTTGGCTTGTAAACAGAGCATGCTTCATATGGAAGCAGTTTGAGGAATAACAAATGACAGAGTCTCCTGTTTGCCTGTAGCCACATTTTAAGAAGATAAATACATCTCTCTTGCCCCCCCCCCCCCCGTCTCTCAAAGCTTCTAATTTGCAAAGCTAAGTTGTCTTTCAAAAGACCACCACTTGCCTTGAAACAAGAATACTTTGCTTACTGGCATAATTTGCAAGGTCATTCATTTCCCAACTATTCCTTAGCCTGTCTCCTGAAAATGATAGACTGGCAAGCATCGGCCATCTATTTTCCTTTGCCAAGAAGTGACAGGAAAGGTGCATTGATAGGATAGATCGCGAAAGAACTAGGCTGAATTATTGCCTGTTGCACACTGAATGGAGGTTTGCTTTGTGGGATGTTGGATCCTCTTAGACTGTCCATCCTTTGTCCCCTGAAAGGTAGAGTAGATCCTTCAGAAGGAAAAAGAAGAAAACCAGCTCTTCTTGTAATTGCTTGTGTCAGGGAAAAAAACAAACAGTAAATAGCAATGAAATATTCAGAGATATCTACTTTATGCAGTTTGAGAATTAAGAGTATTAATACTTTAGGATTACTTTAGACTTGGAAAGGAAGAAAGGAAAATTAGATGAACTTCCATATTGTTAATTATTATTGGAAAAAGGAAAAGAGGAAAAGAAAGCTGAAAAGTCCTCATAAGATCAACAAGAATTAGACAGTATGCAAAGGGAACTTGAAGCACCTTTGAGACTAACTGAAAGAGAGAAGTTGGTAGCATGAGCTTTCATAGACTTGAGCCTACTTCCTCAGATGCATTCTCAAGTCTACAAACAGAACCAGGCTGATGCCATTTTAAAACAGAAAGGGCACAGCAACCATTTCATAAAAGCAAAAGAATAATATATTCAGAGAGTGCTGAACTCCCATGGAGAAAATCATATTCATATAGCTTGTCTTTGCAACAGAGGGAAAATAAATCCCCCACCCCAGACACTAAAAACCACAAGCCTAGCAAGAACTGAATTGTTTGTTACATGTACTCCTGTAAGAACTAAAACTGCAAGCTTGCTTCTTAGAACAAGTCAAGAGCTTTGCAAAACAGGAAACCATGTGCTGTAGAACTTGGCCACATAGAAGAATAACGTGTAATCAAGATAAGAGGAGTGTCTTAATTATGTCTATAACCAATCATTGAGCTGAAATATGCATAGATTATAACCTCAGACTGACAATATAAAAGTAACAGCTTTGACAGAGCGTGTTATCCTGACATTTTGGCACCTCAGAGTGCTCTGATTAAGTTCTGTTTCAGTAAATCTTCTTGAATCGAGAAAGACCTGGTTTTTACCTGCGTGTTCCTGCAACTGCTGCCTTGGAAGAGAGGCTGAGGTGACGCTACCAACTTCTCTCCTTCAGTTAGTCTCAAAAGTGCTACAAGATCCCTTTGCATACTGATTTTCCAGACTAACATGACTATGTCTTTGAAGAATTATACATTTGTGGGTTAAACATTCATTTGATTATTTGTGGATTACTGTATTTGCCCCGCCACTGAAAAAATATGTTCTCTCTAGGTCTTGGTAGGTCCTCCAGCACAATTCTATGGTCAACTTCGAGTGGAGGTCAACCAAAAAGTCATGCTGAAGGATCTACAGATGCATAGAGAAGTGTTCTCTCAGAGGGGAAAAAAATAGTGGGTCTCTATTCACAGTTTTTCTACTTTCTCAGAGGGACTTATAACTTCTAACTCCTGAGAAAGTTGACATCCAACTATATTGACACAATACCACTTAATTGAAACAACAGTCATTAAAACTAATGAACACACACCATACCACACATCATTTTTAAACTTAAGACAAAACCCTAAACACGAATGGTATATAACAAACTCCTTGAAGTCCAATATCTTGTGATCCAATTTTTAATCTAAAGAAAGGTATTAGGGTACAATCCAAATGAGAGCTGGGCACTCTTACACTTACTGGGCATAATTCCATGAAAGTTAAGCACTTTTAAGTCCCATTGATTTGAAATGAATAAACATAAAGCTACTTAACTTTGGCAGAGTTGTGCCTATTGATTCAAATAAGCTTTATGCTTAATTCTGCGTTGCATTGTGGCTTAGGTGATTTTCAGATGTGGGAAAGAATTAACATCACCAGGTGTTTGGATTTATTGAATGGTAAACTTTGACAAGGCATGTTTCCTAGTAAGCAGCTTTGGAAGCAGAGAAGCTGGAAAGCTTACTTGAATTGGTACTTGAAAGTGGCACTGAAATAGTGTGCTTCTTCCAGTATACAGATACTGTGTACCAGCACTGACCATGCTGCTCTTTCTCCTGATGTTGGTTCACTCAACATTTCAAAAGAGTAAGGGGAGATTTAATCTCATCCTTCCTTCCTCTGTGTGGCTGTGGTCAGGGATGTCACAGGTGGGGGGAGGAGCGGTGTGGGGAATGTGGACCACACTGAGTGACACCATAAGCAGTTATAACATAGTACCCAGATGTCTGCCTTTTAGCAGAAATGGGCTGTGGCATTCACCCATCACCCTTCAAAGCTCAATGGAAGAGAAGGCATGAGTAGGGTGAGGCTGAGTTGGCAGAGAAAAGCCTTGGGATATATATATATATATATATATATATATATATATATATATATATTACTGTTTTTAAATTTTATTTAAAAACATACATCTTAGCAAATCGTAATTTTTTTCAAAGTTTCACTCTAATCACATGAGACTGTGTAAATGTAAATACATTTAGGCTGTGCTTATGGTATTGTGAATGTATACAGGAATTACGATTTATGAGTTAGCATTAGCACAAAAACCATTAGTGAGGATTCTGTATAGTGTAGTAGAACAATAGTAACATCTCAATGAAAAATCACCAACTAGTATCCAAAACTTTGCCTACTTGTTGTCAAGGCTAGAGTCAGAGGTCAGCAAGACTGCTGCTGTGACTCATATTCAGAGCTTGTAAACATTGGCCTAAATCCTATTATTCATTCTGGTAAGAGTAGAAACACTGAATCAATGAAGATTATCACATGGGAGGCAAGCGTCCTTCTTTCATTCTATTCTGCTTTGGTCAGGCCCCAACTGGAATACTGTGTCCAGTTCTGGGCACCACAATTCAAAAAGAATGTTGAGAAACTGGAGTGTGTTCAAAGGAGGGTGACTAAAATGGTGAAGGGTCTGGAAAACATGCCCTATAAGGAACAACTTAGGGAGCTGGGGATGTTTAGCCTGAAGAAGAGAAGGTTAAGAGGTGATATGATAGCCCTGTTTAAACATTTTAAGGAAGTCATATTGATCAGGGAACAAGCTTGTTTTCTCCTGCTCCAGAGAACAGGACCCGGAGCAATGGATGCAAGCTCCAGGAAAAGAGATTCCACCTCAACATTTGGAGGAACTTCCTGACAGTAAAGGCTGTTTGACAGTGGAATACAGTACATTCCCTCGGAGTGTGGTGGTGTCTCCCTCCTTGGAATGTTTTAAAACAGAGGCTGGATGGCCATCTGTCGGGGATGCTTTGATTGAGATTTCCTGCATGAAAGGGGGTTGGACTGGATGACACTTGTAGTCTCTTCCAATTCTATGATTCTAATATTCCATCATGAAATTATTTCATTTGCGCGATCGGGTGGAAGATTATCACACCCCTGCATGCTTATGCTGTTCTTCTCGCATCTGTAAACAGTAATGGACATATCATTTGATATGATGAGTCCATTACTGTTTACAGATGGGAGAAGAACAGGATAAGCACGCAGGGATGTGATACTTGTCCTCCCAATCATACAAATGAGACATTTTAATGATGGAAGAAGGACACTTGCTTCCTTCATGTGATAATCTACAGTGGCATTTACCTAGATGTTTACTTGCCATTCAACAATTCATTGCATGTGTCTAGTCTAGTTGGGACTAACCAACAAAATGCCAGATATTGGGTACTACAAATCCCAGAACCTCCCAGCCAGTATGGTCAGTGCTGAAATACACTGTCCTTTGGCCTTTCTGCTGCTCTTCCTCTTGACTGCTGATTGTGTCTTCACCTGATCTCTCCAAGCCTGCCAGAATGAAAAGAACAAGGAGAAGGCTCAGCAACCTACTCTGGTTGGTTTTCTGATCTTTCATCGTGATGTGAATTGTTCACAGATGGAGAGGGTACAATGCATGACTTTGGTAAGGACATGGACTCACTCATGGGGGAAGGACATTTTCTGTTTCTTTCCTTCACCACTTATCCTCTCTGTATCATAGTTTCTTCCTGGCATAGATCTAGTAATTGTTTTAACACTATGTAGCACAAGGGAAGAAGAACATCTCACACTTTCTTTGTCCTTTCTGAAATGGTTCTTTCACATTGTCTCTCTGAACAGAGAGATGCACATGTTTCTGATATAGGTACAGCCTTCATATCTCACATGAGGAGAGATGAGAAAGTTTCATTTGAAATTAGAAACCATAGGAAGAACAGGAAAGTGTGCATAACTTTGTACTTCCTATCCTCCTTCCCTGAAGTCTAAAGTATGATCTATCATGGAAACTGAATATCTGGATGCCAGTATGCACACGTGAATTCTGTTTTTGTTAGATTGTAGGTTTGGTTATTGCTCCTTGAGGACAACATCCTGTTGAGAATCTCTACTGGCTTTGTTAAAGCATTGCACTGGTGGGTGCATCAACCTTTTCTTTTGCCTTTTTTATTGCTGTAATAAATCTCACAAAATTTCTAAAAGCAGGAGGGAAGAGAATCAGATTTCCTATCTAATATAGATAAGTTTTTTAATTATCTGTTAAACAAGATAGCAGGTTGGCAAGAAACGGTGAGTCCAGTAGTGGCACTGAGCAAACACATTGTTGTTCAAGAGACATTTGATTTATTCACTTGTGCCACAATAGACGCTTTTAGTGATGTCCAGGACACTTGGTTCAGACATGTCTCTAGCTGGTCAGTTCTTTTAAGGTGGCCCATTTGTAAAATCTGTCCTGCCCTTGAAGGAAGAACTGTATGAATTAGGGTTTAATACTGGTTCCTGTGAGTCCTTTTTTTCTCAAGTTTAACATGGACCACCACGTCTCAATGAAGGCATCTTCACAAGTATGGTTGGCAGGAACAAGAGATAGGACATTCTTGGTGGCAGCTGGTAGACACTGGAACTCCCTCCCTAGGGAGGCTAAAATGTCCCCCTCTTTACTGTCCTTCTCTCAGCAGGCAAACACTTTTTTTTAATTCAGACAGGCTTTTAGAGCGGAAGGGTTTTAAGGAAATGGTGGTATATTGTTTTAAACTGTGCTGTTTTAATCAGTGTTTATAAAATGTATGTTTTAAACTGAATATTTGTAATAGCTTAATTCTATTCTAGTGTGAGTGTATATAAAATAATTGTAATTATTTTAATTTGTAAGCCACATTGAATCCCAAACTCCAGGAGATGACAGGGCATA
>NC_056522.1:314646476-314654736 GCF_019175285.1 Sceloporus undulatus | reverse complement strand
AAGAAGAAGAAGAAGAAGAAGAAGAAGAAGAAGAAGAAGAAGAAGAAGAAGATCGTCCTCATTTCCAGTGACATGTAAACTATACATTGTGTAAATTTTGACAAAAGACTCCAGAACAATTCCATGCAATTGTTATTATAACTACTTAAAAAATTATATCCCCAAGGACTCAGTTAAGTCTCATCAGGAAAGCCAAGAGAACAACAAGAGTGCAGCTACAGAGAGGGTAAAGGGAAGTGTTAAATTTTCATTCAGTCCTCAAATTTCTAACATTGCTGTAAGTTAAAACTTCAGTTGAGTATTTAGAAATAGAGTCTAGGCATCCAAGGAAAAAGGTCTGGCAAAATTACCAAAGGAATGGAATCACAATGCATATAAGAGTTCTCAGTGTGCACATTTTAAGTGTCTTGCAGTTCGAGGACTTTTGGGACATGAGGAAAAATTTCATTGTGGGACAGAATTTTTATTTGGAGAGGCAATGCCCTAATTCCACCCCCCCCCCCCGAAGCCCTATAGTTACACCCCTGATGAGAGGGGCTATAGGATTTGTGAGTAGAAATGGAATCTCTTTGGGGAAGGTAGAACTTTATTTTAATAATAGTATTTGTTATTGTTGTTATTGTTATTATTATTATTATACACCCCATGGCTCTTAGCTGTACCACTCAGTAAATCTGGATGGAGTCTCAGTTGTTGGGGAGATACAGCAAGAAAGAGCTGGTAATGCAGACAAGCCCATCAGTTGCTGACAGATGGAGAGCCGACTGGGGATGGAAGGCAGGCTGTGTTTGCAGTTCTTGCTTTGGTAATTGTTTCTTGTCTCCTGTACAAAGTCCTTTGATTCCCTTCTTGCTCTGAGCATTTGTATGAATTAGACATTAGGATCAGAAATTTCTGTGACTAAGAATAGCATCTGCAAGAGCATTAGCCAGCAGTCATAATTACTGTGTCTTTGAATTGTCAGACTTTAGGGCATGAATTTCTTACCAGCAGAGGTCAGGAAGAAATCCAGACTAGGACAGAGGAAAGCAGGCAGCTTTTATTCCTAAAGGCATCCCTACCTTCCTGTACAATGGGATTGCCATATGTCTGGGACACTTACCTGGGAAAGCACTTTCACAAAGTATGACCAAAGCAGTATTGCCCATCCCATGCATACTAATATCTACAACAGGATGGACTATCATGGTCCATGTTCAAAAGCAAAGAGGGCATTATAATGAAGTCTCAATCACTGTTGCACATCCCATGTGCAGCTTTACTTAAATGAGCAACAGCTTGTGAAATTAAGCCATCACATCTTTGTTGTTGTTGGATTGTACACCAGATCTAAAAAATATTTTCACATCTACTGTCTGGCTTAAAACAGTGAATATGTTATTTTCAGATTAGAAGTTGAAAAATTATGGCATTGCTGATGAAGCTCTCCTGTTTCCCTCCTGAAGGAATTGATACCTTCATCAGCAATGCAGATGCTATTCAGTAGGACTATGGGGAGCTGTGTGTTTTTAAAGGCATTGAAGAGAATGGCCACACCACATTTTATGCATCATGTCAAGAAGTGCCTCCTTTTCTGTCTTCCCATTGAGTGATCCCCATTCTGACACCAGAGATCCAGCTGAGTGGAAAAGAAAAGAAAAATCACTGGATATATAACTTATTAAAGAGTTCCAAATTGTTTACTAGCTCCTTTTGGAGATTCATTTTTGCTATTGCTCTTATAGTGTTATGCCTCTTCCAGTACCATTTCTGCAACACTGGCCTCTGTCTGAAACTTAAGAGAAAGATGGGACAAAACAGGAAGTTGCCATATACTTAATCAGATGATGACTATATATGAATATTGTCTATCTATACTGACTGGAAGGGGTTCTCCAGAGAATCAGGCACTTCTTCCAGTCTTAAATGACAATTCCAGGGATTTAATGTGGGACATTCTATGTTCATAGTGTGAGCTCTGCCACTCAGCTATGACCCTTTCCTCTTAAACACATAATTCTGCTTCTCAATAGACTTTATGTGGAAGTTCTAAAAGCAGAATTGGGGAGGAAATATGTTTTGAACTACAATTCCCAGTATCCCCTAACCAGCATGGCTAATGGTGGCCATGCTGGTTGTGGGATTCTGAGAACTGTAATCCAAAGAAATAACTATTCTAAACTCTGTCTGAAACATGGCTTTTAACAGCCCATTAAGAGAGAAAGAGAGAAACGAGGAGAGAGGAGGTTATTGTTTTACTTTTCTTTGTACCTTTTTGGCATCACATACACTGGTGTGGCAATAAATGCAAGGAAGTTCTTTGACTGGCTTTTTCATGTTCAGCTATGCATATCTAATGCATACATTCTGGGTACTTTCTAGCACTTTCATCATCTGATCATTTCACTGTCCTTCTCTGACCTTCTGTGCTCAAAGGTCTCTTGACTCTTCACTTTTATTAATACATTTTACAGTGACTGGAGTGCTGAAGTGACAGTTCTGCCAACTTGAGGCCTTTACTTAGCTCCAGGACAAGTAGCACACAGGCAGCAGCAAATGCCTGCCACTTCCCCCTCGCACAACAATGTGTCTCATTCACTCCCCAGCCAAGGGCAAGAATGCATTTTCTATTCGCAATTAGATTCATGGTCTTGCTTGCTCTTGCCTCCTGTGGAGGTGCCTACTAAGCCAATATTTGTCTAAGCTGACGAAGTAGACAGGATAGTGACTGAAGAAGCCAGTAAAGTTCAGTTGTTGCCCTCGCTCCACACACAATATGACAGATCCTACCTCTGACACATACATGCCCTTGATTTGCATGCTTCCATCTCCATCCACCAGATGTTGCTCCTTGGCCTTATGCAAACAGCCACTGAGTGTGTATGTGCAGTCATGTGGCCTTTAATTAAAATCTGGAACCAAGACTTCCCCAGAACTATGAATACATACTTGTCAGAGTGGCCATATGCTAAAGAGAGCACCACTAGATCTGGTTTCACCTAATTTGGGGTGATGGCAACAGCAGCAGACAAGCCCCCCCCCTTCTTCACTCTGCCTTGCCTGCTTGCCTAGGCAGAATAACCTTGGTGGCTGGTTGAGCGAGCAGGTGAGTCCCTTCCCTATCTTCACCCCCCCTGGTCACCTGGCCAGACCTGGAGGGATCTGAGTGGCTGGCTGGGCAGGCAGGTGAGTCAGCAAACATCTCCATCCCCTCTTTGCTTTTTCCACCTCACAAATGCACCTGGCCAGTCAGTGAAAGAATCAAGGCAGCTGGCTGGGCAGGCAGACGACCCACCTTCCCTTCCCAGGAAGGAAGAATCCTCCCCCTTTTTACAAAGGTGCCCTGTGTGGTGGTGGGAGCACTTTAAGATAGACAATTGATAACCATCCTCCTGAGTGTTCCCCCCCCCCCCCCCCAGGCTTTCACATGGTGCATTCTGCACTCCAAGAATCCAGTTGGTGGCACCACTTCCCGTAGTACATTTTTATGTGATTTTATATTGTTCGTAGATGATTTTAAATGTTTTGCATTACAAAGTTAAAATCATCTTTAAAAAAACAAACAAAAAGCCCCCAATGTATTTGATGTTTATATTTTATGCTTTATACGGATTACTTTTTGTAACGGTGTACACTATACAAATAAACTTATTTACTACTAAATGTTTTGAATTTCATTGAATTTAAAAAAAAATTTAAATCTGTGAGCTGCCTTGTCCCTTCTCAGAGAAATGTGGCATACAGACTGATTGATTGATTGATTGATTAAATAAATAAATAAATAAATAAATAAATAAATAATAGTTACACATCAGAAAGAACTTATTGAAATTCTCCTTACCATAGGTATAGGATCTCTGCCCTCTTGGATGTGGCCATTTTACCATATATTGGCTGCCAGCTTGGCTGATATCAGCATGGGACACACACTTTCTGCTTCTTGTTCTATTCTACCAAACAGTCAAAATAGCTAAACTTATCATCTAGTCATCTGTTGACTGTCTCCATATTTCTGTCTGTCTGTTGGGGGTTAGTGTAACATAACAAAGATGACAGTTTTGAACCCTAGTCATGTGGGAGTTATTTAAAAAGGAGCTGTAAAGTATGTGGCATTTAACTGAGCTTCCTTCTAAACTTGGAGGGGGAATCATGCAGCTCAACAGATGCTGTTGGATGGTTTAGTCCCAATAGTGCTAGGCAGTATAGCCAATAGTGAGCAATGTTGGGATCTACAGTTCTGCCACATTTGGAGCAGCACATTATTCCCAGTCTGTTCTGAAAAAATCCAGTTCATACTAGACAAAATAGAGCTTGGAAAAATTAATTTTCTGGACTGTAGCTTTCAGAATCCTCCAGCCAGCATGCATGCTGGCCACGTTGGCTGGGAGATTCAAGGAGCTGTAGTCTTTAAAAAAAACAACACTTTTCTACACAGTGAGAGGAAGATAAAATAGGGAAGGATCATCTCCCACTTTTCCTGTTCCTCTATAATAAGCTGTGTCTAATCCTCTTTCAGAGAGACAGTGTGGTGAAGTGGTTTGAACACTGGACTAAGACTCTGAAGAAGAGGATTCAAATCCCCACTTGGCTATGGATACCCACTGGGTAACTTTGGGCAAGTCTCACTCACTGATTTTTAAAGGAGAGCAAAGGCAAACCCCCTTTGAACAAATCTTGCCAAGAAAACTCCATAATAGGTCACCTTAGAGTTGCCCTAAGTCAGAAACAACTTGAAGGCACACAGCAAAACAACAATCCTGCTTCAAGATCAGATGCTTTCAATGGGCACATATTGGTGGGGGGAGACAATAAGAGAGCATACACACTAAAATATGTGTGTAATATCCACATCAGTGTGCATACGGCTGGATGTATTTTCCATGCAAGACTGGAGAGAAAACCCCTATTTTGTGGGATGGCCTCACTATCAATCCCAGAGTTCAAGGGCCATTATTTCTTGTTGCTGGAGTATTCTCTGCTACTAAGGGGCTCTTCAGAGCAGCCATTAAGGCTGGCCTGGGAGCAGAGTCATGGCGTTGCAGACACATGACGCACAGTGACCCCAACTCTGCCCCCTAGGGTGCTGTGATGCCATACTCTGGTCCACATGGCCCGTGGCATCACATCACTCCTCCAGTGCTGCATCCATATGATGTAGCAACAAAGAAAGTGCCATATAGCCGCGGTGTTTTTGCAGTTCCTTTTTGCGCCCTTGAAAGGCTGGATTGGGGCCACAGCATGCAGTTGCCACGGCCCAATCCAGCTTTGCGCCATCTTTTAGGAGCTGTCTGTACAGCTCCTAAGGCAACAATAACATTTTATTGTAGCTTGTAGTATTCTTATTTTGGGGCTTTTTAAAAAAGGTACCTAAAACATAACACTTTTAGTTACTTTACACATACATACATACATATATTTATTTTAGTCAATGGTCAGCTTTAAAAAGAAAAAAGAAAGGTGGGGTGGGGGGAGTTAGTTACTTTTGACAAAGAAGAATGTAAAAAGTCACTTTTAAAACAACAACAGCAACAGAACTATAGCGGTAACTAAATACTGTCTACAGCCTGGTAACTATAGCAATAGCTAATTACTGTACTTTTAATCGTAACTTTCCTCACTCTGACTTTGATTTAACTCTTGTTTTTCTCTTTGCCTTGTTTAGTGAATGCATCAAGCCATAAGGCAGAAGGACAAAGTGTGGAGTCAGAAGCATAGTGAGAGGAAGAAAGGTTGGGAAAAAAGTTGAAAATACTTGGAACAGTACTGGGTTTTTTAGTTTTCAATGTAGCTTGAGATTAGCCTTTCATAAGCATCCAGTCTACTTCAGATGAGTTAGCCTGCATGCTCCCTCCCTCCCCTCCCCTTCCCTGATTTCTACAAGCACATTGTTTTTCACAGATTGTGTTTTTCCTTCCCACCGCCATGACGCCCTCAGCAGACACTGATGTGACATGCAGAGTTCCAGAATGGGGCTCCAGGGGGCTTTATCTCCTCCTTGCTGAAATGAGCTATGACAATCTAACTTCTTCTCCACAGGCCACCATTCATAATGCTCCGTTGTGAACTGAGGGGTTTGCAAAGTGGGAGGGGGAAAACAGACAAAGGCACAGGAGAGCACCATCTTGAGGAGGCTGAGAATGTGATAGGAGGTGATATCCTGGTCACCCTGTGCTTTGAGCACAGAGGGGGTGTAAGCCTTTCCACACAAATGGTCAAAACTAGGCCAAGATGAATGTTAGTGTTTCCCTGCAATAGTCTCCTAAGTGCCTGCTCAGTGACAAGAGCTATCTCACGGGAGTATGTGGATAGCTATCACACCACAGAAGAATACAGCACCTATCCCAAAGCCAAAGTAGTGCGAATGCAAAAGAAATTATCACATAAGTATGTACCCTTCGTAGTCTAGAATTCAAATTACCATCCCTGCACTTGCGCAGGGAGGGCAGAATCAGATCGTAATCTTTTTACACCTCCCATGGGGCTTGCTTCCGGTTCCCGTGTTTTTGCCTTGTTTTACGTTATTTGTTCATTCATTACCCTTTATTTCACATTATTTAGGCAATTCACATTATTTGTTCATTCATTACCCTTTATTTCATGTTATTTAGGCAATTAACCAATTCAAAACCAGTCCAAAGCAACCTTGTATTTGATTTGAGCATGGGACTATGACTCTAGAAGGCAGGGATCGAATCCCACTGGATGACCTGGTGCAAATCACACTCTCTCAGCCTCCTCAGAAAATGGCAATGGTCAACTCCATCTGAATAAACCTGCCAAGAAAACCCTTTGACAGGGTTGTGCAAGAGAAAGAGAGAGCCAATCCCTTTCCTCCAGTTGCAGAGGATGAGTTTTGCAAAGGGAAAGATACAGAAAGGGCTGAGAGGAGGATGGATGGAGGGAGGCAGTGTGTGTGTGTGTGTCTGTGGGGAGGGCTGCTTCATCACCAAAACAGCTCCAGAAGTACTCCGAGAGAAAAGCCCCCACACCTGGAGAGAGGGAGGGAAAAATTGCAGCCAGCAAAGGAGCTTGGGAATTGCTGATTCAAAGGCAATCCAAGGGCGACTGAGACATGTGTTCCATACCTGCCAAATTCTAATTGAATTAAACTTTGGAGTGGAACAGGATTTGTAAATTCTGTATTTACCCGAATATACACATCTCTCAGTTGACCCTGGATTGGGTTCGAACTGACCTAGCATTGACTTCGATTACATGTGATAACCTCTAGCGCAATAATGTGAATCCACATGATTGCATCTGGGATCACACTGCATTGACCTTCCAATTACCCCCAATTTCCCCCATGAGATAACGTCCAGTGTTGTTTTCCAGGCAAAGAGCCTGTGGGTTGAAAGCAATGTGGCAGGCAGAAATTTAATAACATACCTTTCCTTTTGGTCTAACTCTAGCTGGACTCATAGAGTTTCTACATGCATCACATCTATTAAAGGTACAGAGATCTTATTCTCATACCTGGGTACTCTATAGGATAGCAGTGTTCTTGTATGTCTCCCCATCCTTCAACTTACTTTATATTAGGTGAGATATAAGATATATTCCAAGATGGGAGAGAGTTGCACTCTTGCCTCAAAATTATTCTTTTAAAAATGGAGAAATAAGCACAAAGTTCATAACATAACTACTAGATTTATCTAGCAGTAATCACCTTCCTGGAGTCCCTCTTTTAAAAACCCATTTATGGCAAAATGTATGGTTCACTGTTATCACTGTTCAGCACCTAGTCTCCACTCAATTAAAATTAAAGTTTTGCTGATATGGATTGGCTGAGCAAGAGTTGTATTGGTCACTTCTAACTACATGGCAGAACAACAAAGGTGGTAATGGCTAACAATGAGTTGACGCCAGTACTCTCTGTCATAACCAAATTGGGAAATCTGGATTTACTGCCCAGAGGGTCACTAAACCTCCATAAATTTGGGGGGGGGGATACAGGCAGGCAGCTCCATGCCACCTGTCTACCCCTTGTCGGATTCATGCCAACCGCACCACGTGGCATTGCTGCGCTCCCTAGATTGGCTTCTTTTTAGGAGCTCCATAATGGCACTTGCATGCCCTGACGTTGCTGCTTTTGGCAAGTGCCATTTGGGCACATGGATGCCCATACATCATTGTTGTCCCCCCATGTGGGCGGGGCTGCAGCAAGATGGGACATGGGTGCCACTATTAGGGCTGAGGGCATATGGACATCCAGCCCTACAGAGCCCTTAAATCGGCTCCAGGACGGCGCTTTTTGCCGGACTGTATCAGGGCTTAATCA
>NC_056522.1:314622882-314646466 GCF_019175285.1 Sceloporus undulatus | reverse complement strand
CCTTTTTCCTGCATTAATTACTAAATGATTTGGTCTGCAGACTCCTATTATTATTATTATTATTATTATTATTAAACTTTATTTATATAGCGCTGTAAATTTACACAGCACTGTACATAAAATCATTTAATTAGACGGTTCCCTGCCTCCATGCTTACAATCTAAGAAGACACGACACAAAAGGAGAAGGGAATGGTTGAGGGGAAGGGGATTAGGTCCAGCATTCTTCTCTCCCTCTGAGGCCTGGACCATGGCAGATGGACAGATGGAGGGATCTGTATCTTAAGGACAGGACTGATGGCGTTTGCCCACCCTCTCTCCCCCTCAGAGGCCAGGATGGAGTTGGATGCCTTTGGGGAGGGCGCCGTTCCTTTAAGGGAGGCCTGATGGGATTGGCCTACCTTTCTCTCCCCCTGAGAGACCAAGATGGAGTTGGATACCTTTGGGGAGGGCGCAGTTCCTTTCTCTCCCCCTCAGAGTCCCAAGATGGAGTTGGATACCTTTGGGGAGGGCGCAGTTCCTTTCTCTCCCCCCTCAGAGTCCCAAGATGGAGGTGGATACCTTTGGGGAGGGCGCAGTTCCTTTCTCTCCCCCTAGTTGGCTGATAAGTGAAGTGAGGTGGACAGAAGCCCCTAGTTGGCTGATAAGTGAAGTGAGGTGGACAGAAGTTTCTATTGATTCTATGAGCCAGCATGGTGTAGTGCTTTGAGTGTTGGACTAGGACTCTGGGAGACCAGGGTTCACATCCCCACTCAACCATAAAAACTTGGTTGATGCCCTTGGGCAGATCGCACTCTCTTGGTCTCAGAGGAAAGCAATAGCAAATCCCATCTGAACAAATCTTGCCAAGAAAACTCCATTATATGTTCACCTTATGGTCTCCATGAGTTGGAAACAGCTTGAAGGCATAGAACAACAACAGTTGTAGTTAGGACTAGCAGCTGGATTTAAGCCCAGGGGGTAAAGCAGACAGGCAGGAAAGAGTGGCCCAAAGCGGGCTGAGACCACACTGAATTCACCATTTGCTCCCAAGGTGGCCCGAAAGCACACATCAAGCTGTGCTGCTGTGTATTTTTTTTTTTACATTTTTCCCCACCATCCATGTGCACTGTCACACAAATATACCACCAGCGACTGCCTGCTGCCTAGATACCATCCCATTGAATGGCTGCCCCCTGTTGATCATGCACACAGTCACACCTGCAATCCTCCATCAAAACATGGCATCAGAGCAAAGGTGTGCCCAGTAAAATACTGGCAATGCACAATCATGCCCCCTACATGCTCCCTTCACACCATGCCCGTCTTGAACTGTCTGGTTTGTGTACTTGTATCCGTTGGAAGTGTCACACTTTCACTTTTTTGTATTTCCGTCCTGACCCCTTAGATATGGCAGCTCTGTCCTTTTTAAATGTGCACTAGCACTGGTGCATTTATATACAGCTTTAGGGTTAGGATGGAGTGCTCCTTTGGGACTAGTCTCACATTTAGGGTTGACATAATTCTCTACTAAAAACCGGGACAAAATGTAGGACAAAATTTAGACCAAAATATAGGACAATTGTAGGATAAAACTTAGCCTAAAATGTAGGACATTTAAGAAAAATTGAGGACCTTAAATGTCCTACATTTTGGGCTAAATTTTATCCTACAATTGTCCTATATTTTGGTCTAAATTTTGTCCTACATTTTGTCCCAGTTTTTAGTAGAGAATTATGGCAACCCTACTCACATTGGGGTGTTTATATGCACGATCAAAGGTGCGCACTTCCCGGGTTAAAGCAGTTTATTTCTGCTTCTTTTTTAGCCAGCTTCCCCCCCCCCCCCCCCCCCCCCCTTAGCATAGCCATGGCATGGTTTCTGGTTGCTTCAGGAACGTGTGTCATCTAAACACCACACCTCCAAAGTGGTCTGAAACAGCTTCTTTTGGTTTGTCTGCTTGACCCATATGTTGTCAATTATTGTGCTCTTGTCATCCTAAAAAAGGTGGAGGAAACCTGTGGCAGGGGCTGGGCTTCAGCTGTCCCTTTATTCTTTCCTTCTCTCTAGGTAGCACTTCACAGGCAGAAGGCCCGACTGACTGTCAGCCCTCTTTTGGGGTGTCACTCACCTTAGTGATACTACTGCCTGTAATTTTAATTCTTAACAGATCTTGGAGCAGGATGAAATACTAGGAAGTTATGTCAAGTAGGATGAAGATACTCGTCCTCCCTCAACTTCTAAATTCCAACTTTCAGCCACAGCATTCCCTTCTGAAAGCAGCTATTGACTCACTGGTGGAGATGGTGCATGGGGGTGCGGAAGACTCTGTTTTTGTCACTGGACACCTCCCTCCAGTGAGGCAGTAACAATGTTTGGAGAAGACAGGTGCAGCTGAAAGTTGAAGTCTGGCATGTGTGAGACATCAGATCCTTCATCTTGCTTGATGGAGCTTTACAATATCTCATCTTGGTCCAAAATCTGTTAAGGATTAAAGAAAAAGGGGCCTCATTCCAGATCCAACCTGGCAACCCTACCTTAGGTTTTATCTGTAATCTCTCTGCATTTGTTCATTAAAACTGGCTGCTGGATCACTTCACTCTTCATTTGAATTAGCCCTTTGCCATCTTACATTTGCTGCTAAGGGAAGGTTATATTAGCTGCACCACTGAGGTATTCGTTACCCAGCTGTCTTCACAGCTATTAGGGAGAACATGTTTCACACAGAGGCCCCTGGGTCTGGATATTGGTTTGTTTGTAAGACATGTTTTCCAGAGCATGGTTTCTGATGTCTAGGGAGCAATGAAGAGATGGCAGGGGGATTGTTTGGGGATGTAGCAGATGTCTGGCTTTTCTGCAAAAAACAAAACAAAAACACCACTGTCACCCACAGCAGCAACAGGGCATCTAAAAGTATGAACATTGGGAAGACTGTGATATATTCTACAAAAATTTTTTAACTCAAGGTACTGTATTGTATAGCATCGGTATGCTTTAAATTTCACTTAAGAGATAGCACATATATAAACCAATTAGTCTCATAGAGTTTAATAAAGTTTATTCTCATGTAAGTGGGTATAGGTCTGCAGCCAAAAAATGTGGGTGGGTTTAACTTGATAAAATAAAGTTAAGCTACCTGCTTCGCCGTTGTCCTTCTTCAGGCAGGCAAAGATCTTTTTGTTCAAATAGGCTTTTATCAATTGATTTGTTGGGGAGTTGGCATGTCCTATTTTTTATTTTATTGATGTGTTTTTAGCTGTGTCTTTAAATAATAATAATAATTATTGTTGTTATTATTATTATTATTACTTTTTAATTTATGTTCTCCCACATGTGTACAATATTTTTCCACTCCATATTTGTACACATCTTTACAGACAAAAAGTATATAACAACGTATAACAATGTTTTAATTGTATTTGTTGCATTTGCTTTAATCATGTTTAGCTACCTGAATACATAAATGTTTTGACAGAAAGGCAGGGGATAAATCCCAATATTTATTTATTTGCTTGCTTTAAAAATATAAAAATAAAAATAAAATTGTATACTATTCTAATGATAAATGCCCTGTAGGCTGTTCCTCAATCACATCCATACACCAAAATCAGAAACACAAAACAGTCCATAAAATCACAACCAAATAAGAACATGTGTAGCTATGTGTTTGTTTCTTGGAAAGCACAGATACGCAGTAAAACAGATTAAAAGTACAGTGTGTCCTTTATTTGGAGAAAGGCAACATATAAATAATGAAATAATGAAATATACCTCTATATCCTTCCCTATGAGCCATCTCCTGAAATTATTTTTTATTTATTTACCGTTAATTCCCCCCCCCCCCCCCCATAGCACCCTGAATCCTATAGCACTCTGAGCCAATGGTTCTGCTGGCTGGGAATTCTGACAATTACAGTCCAAGAAGTAACTTTTTTGCTTTGCTTCTGTCCATACGATCACCTTCTTTCCTCTTGTTCTGTGCTCTGTGACATCAGTTTCAACTTATAACAATCCTGTGAATGAGAGACTTCCAGGAGACTTTGTTCTAACAATCAAACTCAGGACCATGACTTCTTTAATAGTGTTTATCCATCTGGAATGCTATCTTTGTTTCCTGTACTGCCTTCAAATTTACCATGGATTATCATCTTATATCAGTCGGTGTTATCTCATGATATGTCTGGACTCGGTAATGGGCTGGATGAGGGAAAACAGACTCAGACTGAATCCAGAAAAAATGGAAGTACTTGTGATAGGTTCCCCGAGTCTGGATTTGGAGATTTGTCCACCTGTCCTAGACGGGTCATGCTTCCCCTGAAGGACTCTCTTCGCAGTCTGGTGGTGCTCCTGGACTCGTCGCTCCACCTTACATCTCAGGTGGATGTGACGGTCAGGAGCGCCTGTTATCAGCTTCGGTTGATACGCCAGCTGCAACCCTACCTGGGCCGGGGGTACCTTGAAACAGTGGTACATGCTCTGGTAACCTCTCGATTGGATTTCTGCAATGCGCTTTACATGGGGCAACCCTTGTACCAAACCCGGAAGCTGCAGTTGGTTCAGAATATGGCAGCAAGGCTGGTCACTGGATCTTCCAGGGCCAACCATATAACACCGGTACTCAAAGATCTACACTGGCTGCCTATTCGCTTCCGGGCGCAATACAAGGTGTTGGTTATTACCTATAAAGCCCTAAATGGCTTGGGCCCAGGGTACTTAGAAGACCGCCTCTATCCATATAATCCGCCCCGCACTCTCAGATTGGGTGGAAAACATCTTCTAAGAGTTCCAGATGCTAGACGCGCCACCACTACACAAAGGGCCTTCTCCACCTCGGCTCCTAAGCTCTGGAACTCGATCCCTGACGAGCTCCGCTCGACCCCCTCCCTAGCCCAATTTAAAAGAGGGCTGAAAACATATTTTTTCAAACAGGCATACCCCCAATAGCCCTGTTATGATTCCTCTCCCCCTCACCGTTGTTATAACTGTTGTTACATTGCTGCTAGCTTGGAATTGGAATTGTTATTGTTATTGTTATTTTGTGTATTTGTGATTTTCTAATTAATATTTTTATTGTAATCTGTGTGTCGTTGGATTGCAAAATCCACCATTGTAACCCACCTTGATCTCTGGAAAGGAGGGTTAGAAATAAAGCTTTTATTATTATTTTATTTATTATTAATATATCCTAGCCTCATTTTAGACATTTTGGCTTCTAGTGAAAGTTCAGGCTTGATTTTCTCACAGACCTATCTGTTTGTCTTTTTGGACAGCTACAGCATTCTTCCCCAGTTTTTTGTTTATTAGTTGTTGTTCTTGTTCTGTGGCTTCAAGTCATTTCTGATTTATGACAACTCTAAGGGGTTTCTTGGCAAGATTTGTTCAAAGAGAGTTTGGCATTGCCGTCACCTGAGGGTGAGAGTGTGTGACTTGTCCAAGGTTACCCAATGGGTTTGCATGACTGAGTGGAGTTTCAGACCCTGATGTCCTGGAGCCCTAGGCCAACATTTAATCCAGTATAGCACACTGGGGAGCTTATCGCTTGGACAAATAAAACGTCTTACCTCTTCCAGCTTCAATTCTGGATCTGGTATGGCCCCGGATGTTGTCATACGTAAATTGCCACTGATCTAGGCTGGATGCTGCCACCCAGATGCATCCCGGGTTGAAGCCTCACTCAGCTGGCCAGTGTTTTAAGTCGGAAGCTCCCTGGCTTCAAAAAAATGCTGGCTGCATCCGGGATTCATCCAGGCAGCGGTATCCTGCCTAGATTGGTGATGATTTAGGTATGATAACATCCGGGGACATCCCACATCCAGAATTGAAGCCAGAAGAGGTAAGCCAGCTTATTTGCCCAAGTGATAAGCTCCTGGATCTTATCCTCCAGTATCACATTTCAAATGGGTTACTCTGTGTGTGTTGTGTGCATGTGTGTGCATGCATGCATGTTAACTTTCTTCATTGTCCATTTATTTGGAATTGAATAAAGTATGGACGAATCAATCAAGTTCAGTTTTGCTCAGGTTCTCATTGACCCAACTTTTCCTGCTGTTTCTGTATTAATATGCAATTTTTAAGCCCATATGGAAAATATATGGGTTTTTTTGTTGCTCATTTCACCCTAAGATATGCAAATTTGTATACTCTTTTCCTGGACATATTTTTGCAAGCACTTTCTCTAGTATAATGCATATTTAATATAGATTACTTTTACTAATATATTTTGCAAGCCCCTTTGCCTGATGTAATCCATAATTCGTGTTTGTGTGTTTGAATTAGAGAACTGCACCACAATTGTCAGAAAGACTACAAGTATAAATGGAGATGTGTTTTGGTGTGTGAAGGATGAAATATTTATGTCAGAAGTCAAATGTGAACTAAAAAGAATGTTCTTCTCTGTTCCTGAATCTACTTCTTTTGCTTGCAGCATGTATGCTCTTCATGAAGCTGTGATAACCTCTCTCCCTCACATGTCAGTCCATACTTTGGGATTGCATTCAAACCTCAGTAAAATTACATTTTTAGACTACAAACCTCAAAATTCCCAGCCAGCACAACTATTTACCTTGCTATAGTCTTATATATGGGAGTTATAGTCCCCAAAAGGACCTTTTGTAAATGCTACATATGTGGGCTTTTTCAGTTACAAGAGGAGTGAGAATGGTATAGCCTGTGGAAAATATGCAGCCTTGAGGGGGGTTCCTTTGGGATCACCCCCACACACACACTCCAACAGGAAAAGTTTGTTTTAAAAAAATCTATTTTCCCCCCTGAAAAAATCTTTTAAATGCTTAAATTGCCTTTTTGGAAATTCCTCCAAACTCCACAAAGCAGGAAACCCCTCAAAATGCCTCAGAATGTAACTAGAAGTATCACATCTGGTTGTCAAATGCTGTCCACAATGCTGCGGCTACAGCCCTCCAGAGCTCCAGAGTGTGTTGATCCCTGGTTTACAAGTATGTCAGCATATGTTCCAGGACATCTATTATGCTGTACAAGTGGTATCAGGGATGGGAGAATTGTTATGAATTTTAAAAGTCCACAGGAAATGCCATTTCCTAGGCTGAATGAAGTGTGAAAGTTACAGCACAGACATATCTGTCTCGCTTTCAGAACATTTTTCCAGGTTGGCTCGGTCTGGAGCATGTTTTACTTAGCAAAATTCTGTGGTAATTCAGCACTGAGGTGAATTGGCAGGAGAATAGAGAAGAACAGCAGGTGCCGATGGAGGTCATACAGTCGAATTGTATTGGCAGAACCAAATACAGGAAGGCTGCCAACATCCACTAAAATACTTTGTGCTCCCAAGATATGATCATTACATCAATAGAACCTCCAGCTTCTTTCAGCTGTGCTGCACCAAACTTAGAGAAGATATTGAAATATTCATTTAAGTTTATGCAATGCTGCTAGATTAGTCAGTGGTTATTTCTGATATATAATGTTTTGTACTATGGCTTGTTTATTTGTCTCACTTTTAAAATATCTAATAACCAGATTACTTTTGGCAGTGCACAATATATATATTATATATATGTATATGTGCGTGTGTGTGTGTGTGTGTGTAATAAAGGAATGATTAGAGACGCAAGGTGGGGTATGGCACATGAAGACACTGTTAAAAATGCATAAACTTATAGTTAAAATATAATACTATGAAATCATTAAAATTATTTCATATATAGATTGAAAAGTCATGATTTAAAATTGACTGGATATGCCTGCCAAAATAGGCATGTCTTAATGTTGTTTTAAATGTTTTCAGTATTTTCAGCTGTTGTATCTTTTCTGGCAAGTCATCCCACAGTCTGGGAGCAGCAGACAAAAAAGTCTTTTGGGAAATCTTTGCCAGTTTAGTACTGGTTGGTTGGAGCAAACATTTCCCAGAGGACCTGAGTGTACAGGGCAGATTGTATGGGAGAAGGCGATCCTGTAGGTAACCTGGACCCAAGCATGGAGGGCTTTAAAATAATAACCAACACTTTGTACTTTGTCCAGAAACTAATTGTCTGCCAGTAGAGTGATTTTAAGATCAATGTAATGTGATCACTCCTGGAAGTACACACAATCAGTCTGGCTGCCATGTTCTGAACCAGTTGGACTTTCTGACTTGATACAAAGGTAACCCAATGTACAGCACATTGCAGAAGGCCATTTTCTTTTCTTTTCCTTTCCTCTCTCTCTCTCTCCCTCCCTCCCTCTCCCTCTCCCTCCCTCTCTCTCTCTCTCTCTCTTTATTTTTTACATTATTTATTGATTAAAATATTTATATTCAGCCCCAGGATGGAATATGGTAAAATTAATAAGAATAATTTTAAAACAATGTTCAGATTGATAATTTTTAAAAATTAAAACCATAATAAACCATTTGATACTTAAAACAATATAATTCAAACCCATTTAAAACCATTTAAAATAATTATGTGCAAACAATCACTGCCCAGTTATCCTGACATCAATACCAGAAAAGATTCTAGAGTAGATCATGAAACAGACAGTCTGTAAAGTCAACTTGGGTTTCTCAAAAACAAATCATTCCAGGCTAATCTTATCTCCCTCTCTTTTTTGACAGAGTTACAAGCTTGGTAGATGAAGGGAATGTTGTAGATGTAATATATCTTGACTTCAGTATAGCCTTTGATGAGGTCCCCCATGTTAACCTTGTCAAAAAAAAAAAACCCCTAGTAAAATGTGAGCTAGACAGTGCTACTGTTGGGTGGATTTGTAATTGGTTGATGAGCTGAATCTGAAGGGTGTTCACAATGGTTCCACTTCATCCTGGAGAAAAGTAACTACTTGGGTGCCACATGGTTCTGTCCTGGGCCCAGTGCTATTCCACATATTTGTCATGATGAATAGAGGACATGCTTATCAGATTTGCAGATGACACAAAGTTGAAAGGGGTAGGTAATATCCCAGAGAACAGTATAAGAATTCAAATAGACCTTAACAGATTAGAAAGCTGGGCCAAAACTAGCAAAGGCTGCATCCACATGGCAGAAATAATCCACTTTGACAGTGTTTTAATTGGAATTCTGGAAACTGTAGTTTGTTGTGGCACCAGAGTGGAGATTCCATCTCAACATTAGAAAAAACTTCCTCATGGTAAGAGCTGTTCAACAGTGGAACATTGTCTCTCGGAGAGTGCCAGCTTTAAAGGAGTTTCCCAAAGTGCCAAATCTGTATGGGGAAATAAGGTACAGCAACTTGGATAGCTCCTTTAAGGCTGGGACTGAAACCCAGAGCCAGTTTACCCCCACTGGTTAAAAAATGGCCCTTCCTTCCTTCCTTCCTTCCTTCCTTCCTTCCTTCCTTCCTTCCTTCCTTTTTTCAATTCCAATAATGGCTCTGTAGAATGAAAACCTCAGTTCTTGTAAGTTATTCATTGGGGTTAGTTTTGCCTTCTTTCCCCTCTCCATAGTGTCAGCAAAGCATCTTTGCTAATCTATCCACCATTAGATAGTGGTGCTGTTCTGTAAGTGCAGAAACAGAATGTTTGCCTGGTCCTATTCATAGTCAAGTTTATGATTCACAGGGAAAGAGCTGTCCTAGGAAATCAGATGCTTTTGGGTTGCACCAGCCAATAGCTAAAAGGAGTCAAGGAAAAGCATAAGATGGCTGCAGGAACCTTCTCTCTCTCACTTCTGCCCTTCTTTTCTACATGATGTACAATTTCTGGCTTTGCATTAGAAATCCCTTATAGACATTTCAAAAAACAACCTTTTTGTTCAACCTATTCCCTATCTCAGTTCAATTCTCAGGCTCGTTTTCTTTTTCCAGGAGGTGGCCGATGATGATCGGTTTTTGCTTAGGCATGGATGAATCATCCATATGCATATGTCAAGCAGGAGAAAAAATTGCTGGAGAAAAAAAAAGAAAAGGCAAAGATGAAAAGAGACTCAGCTAGCCTCTATCTTTGGCATAGCGTCTGTTGATCACGTGCCTATATGCAGTGCAGGACTGTAACCAGGGTTTCCACTGGAGGAATCATACTTGCTTAACTACATTTGCAATCAGACCAACTTTCTGTTGAAGAAAAAGAAAACAAATGTATTGTCTTTTTAAAAAAATGGCTTTATTAAAATTCTCGTCCCTATATTGGGAGAAAGGTGGGATATAAGAAAATAAAATAAGTATAAATAAATAAATATACGTACATTTACACTGAAATGTAATGCATCAAATAAAACACACACATTTACATTAAATCAAAATTCAAAATGAAAAACTGGACACAAAAGACAAGATAGACTATACTACAATATATACTGAATGAAAAATGGGGGGGGGGGGAGAGAAAAGACTTCCACCTATCTTTTCTGTGGTTATATGGGAGTTTTTAAGCTTCTAGCTTCCCCTTTATAACAAAAAAGTTACTCTTTTTTATAAGTTTAACTCATACTAATAATGAAAAGAAATAGTCATCTTATTCTCATTCTTTTTTCAAAAAAGTCTACTAGGGGTTTTCAGTCTTTTTTTAAAAAAAGTTACCAACATTTTTCTAATCAAAATTGACAATTTATCCATCTCTGCTAACTCATTCATTTTTAACAACC
Organism: Sceloporus undulatus; assembly: GCF_019175285.1. NCBI lineage: Eukaryota > Metazoa > Chordata > Lepidosauria > Squamata > Phrynosomatidae > Sceloporus > Sceloporus undulatus. The sequence continues at coordinate 314,635,934 of NC_056522.1, read as the reverse complement.
ATTCTTCTTTTGTAGATAATGCATTAGTCTTCCATTTCTGAGCATATAATAGCCTTGCCACTGTGGTCATGTACATTAGTCTTCTTCCATAGTTTCTTTCCAGTTGATCATCCATCAGTCCCAGATTAAAAGGTTCAAGTTTTCATTGTATATTAGATTTTAGTATTCTCTGTATCAATGTATGTATTTGCCCCCAGTACCTTTTAGGGGTTTTTTTACAAGTCCACCACGTATGGTAAAATGTCCCTTCTTGTTTTTCACACTTCCAGCAAATGTTTGAAATCCCCTTGTACATCTTAGGCAATTTCTCAGGAGTCATATAACACCAATACATAGTTTTATAAACATTATCTGTAAGAGCAAAACATAAAGTAAATTTCATCCCCTTTGACTACAACTTTTCCGGTTGTTCCAATTGTGTAGTATAACTGAGATTATTGGACCATTTTATCGTGCAATCCTTCACCTGTTCATCTTGCAACAAGAGTTCATACATTTTATAATTCCTTATTCATCGTTTGAACATTGTTGCAATTTGAACACAGATTTACACTGCTGAAAATAATAATTTTTTATCCACTTTAATTCTTTCATATAACTGCAAATATGAAAAAAACATTGAAAACCATAACTCTCTGTCAAATGTTATTTTGTTATAATTGGCAGATCAACATATTCTGGTACCGCAACTGTTTTGCTTTGTCTGTTGTTCTTTGCTATAAAGATGCTGTAAGATCCCTTTGCATATATAAATGTAGTTATTCATACCTCTCTATTTAAATATACAGCTACTCTTTTCTTTCACTAAACTATTTGGCTAATTATAAAAACCAAAAATTACCAATTCATTTTCTTTCTTTTTTCACAAAAAGACAATAAAGGTTTTAAGATTTTTTTAAAAAAAAATCACCCGTAACATTTCTCTAAACAAATCAAACATATCTGGTAACTTTATTCAGTTCCACATCCATTCCTTCATATTGGGTAGTGTTGCATTCTTCCATCTGTTCACATATATTAAATGGCTGCTCTCCAGTTATACAACCTTCATTCCAAAAATACAAAATTCCAATTTTAATTGAATGTTAATCATTAAAGTCCTCTACAACAGTACATGTATTTAAATCCATATATCTACCACATATAATAAAACATTACTACACACATTTCCAACATACATCTAAAATTCCCTTATATAATACTGTAAGGGAATTCTAGAAATCTTCAAACCTCTGATAACTGGATCATTTCATAAAAATCCTTTTATGAAATGATACATTTTTTAAAAATGTATCCCCTTAATCCATCTATGTATCATAGCCAAAGTTCTTAACCCATTTTAACGCCTATACTTTAATTTATTCTTCATTTTATAATTTACTCTTGGCTTTTCCCCCACCTTACATATTTGGGCACTTTCCCCTGCCATTGCTTCAGTAGTACATCAATAGTCAAAGCAGATATTGTCTGAAAAAGAAACATCACGCTTAGCAAAACATTCTTTTTCATCCCAGAAATTCTCCCCATCAATAACAGATTCACTCTCTCCCATCCCAACATATCTATATCAGTTTTACTCCCTCTCATGACAAAGTTCTTAAGGTGGTTGTTTCAAAACAATATACCGTTCATTTTCATCTTAACATCACCTCAATAGTCAGCTTTCTTCTCAAGTTAATAAACTAATCTATCTTCCCAAAAAATTGGCGATAACAGATTAGCCAATTTTTTTCTGCCTCATTATTTATCATTGCCAGGTTAGCCAAATCTTTTTCTTCTCTTTGTGTATGGTTTCAATTTTATTTTCCAAAATTCCCATTTTATCTTTACTTTGTTTTACAAATCTAACTAGTTGTTTCAGAGAATCTTTAAATTCCTTGACTTCCTTCCTCATATCTTCTTTCAGATCTTTCAGATTTATCAAATAGCAGTTTCTCAAATCTGATTTCTTCCAAATGCTGGAGAAGGCACCATCTTCCATAATTCCAGCAGATTCAGGATTAAGAACAAAAACAAACCTCTGAGGAATTTGTTTGTTTTTCCTTTGTAGTGTTAGCAATTGAGTCCTAATGCGATCTCGCTAGTTGTTTAATCCTACCTCCCTTTAAAATAAATGGTCCACGTTCCCACGAAGAAATGGGTTCTTTGCTTAATTATATTGAATCTCCTCAAGACCCATTCATCAATGACAACATGAGCAATCCTGTATTTTAAAATTACTGTCCCCTCAATCCATTGTAAAACTTTAAGCCATATCCTATTAAGCTTTTTGTTTTTAAACTAGAGTCTTAAGAAGAGACTTTATTTTCTCAGTAGTTGTTTACAGAAAGATGACAACTCACCATCAATCTAAGAACTCTCCATTTGTAAATTAGGTACTTAAAGATTATTAAGAAAGTGAAGGGTTTTTTTGGGTGGTTTTTTTTTTTTTTTTTTTTTTTGTTTTGCAGGCTTAGTGTCCTTTAGAGACAGGACTATAAGCAGCTAAGACATGATGTTTTATCCTGGGTTCTCTCCTCACTCCACTCAAAACTTATTTCCAACAACTGTGGATTCAGCAAATTCTTTGCATGGAGTAGTTTTAGAGCATGTGAGGGCACTCTCACAAACACTTCTTGTCTGGAGGGGATTTCTACCAGCTAAACATCTGGCTAATTCACCGCTTAGCTTTCTCTGCCTTGGAGGATGAAGCTGCCATAGTCCTCACCTGGAAGTCACCCAGAAAACAACATTTACTGTACAGAAATATTATTTTTTCTGCACAAAATTTGTACACAATCTTTTCTAGAAAATGGCATCTTCTACACAGAAAATATTTCTGCACAAGACATATTATTCCCCATCAAGAAATTTTATTTATTTATTTGAATTTATATTCACCTTTCCCAAGAAAGGATTCATGAATGCTAGGCAGAGAATGTGCAAAAAAGCCATATGTGAATTTTGCATACATTAAATCCTGAAATGTGAATATTCCAGGATTCCCCTCATCAGGGTTTCCCAATACTTGAGAAAACTGTTTCTCAAGTGTTGATTATTCATTGTTTAATATTCTTCCTATCCTTAGTAACTATACTTCTTACATTCATCTCTGGTTATCTTCTTCTCTCTCTCTTTCTTGTTCCTTTTGTAATTGCAGGCAAAATTGGGCTAGTGAGAAGGTTACATTCTTCTGCTTTACTACAGACAGAGAAATGACAAAACAATATTTGTCTTTATTTACAAAGCTTTTATAAGGGTTCTCAAGCTGTGCATAGCAAGTAATCCTCTTTGTAGGAGGCTTTTCTAACTGATGCTGTTGTCTCAGCCCTATTCTTTATAGAAAGATGTTTACAATGTACAATGGACATCATTTTTCTCATCACCTATGATTTCTGTGATTCTAAGCATCAAGTTACAGATGTTTGCCCAGCATTTGGCCAGGATAAGAGAAATGAGCTTGGAGTAGTACCATCTGTTTATAGTTAATTTTGTTTGTTCATTGGTTTACTTACACAATTTATATGCCACCTAGTTGCAAACTCCTTTGGGCATTTAACAAATAGTTCAAAACCAGAAGGTCAGAACCATATACTGTAGATTAAAACCAAGAAAGTACTAGACTGAATAAATAAGTAAAACCAACAGTGACAGAGACATTTGTCATAGAAAAAATATCAAAATATTAAAACCATATTAAAATGTTCTTTAAAAACAAATGTAAAATGTATGGGGGAAATATGAAGGTGTTCTCCTGGTACAGAAGGAATTATGATATAGGTGCCAGACAAGCCTCTGGTGTCCTTAAATTTAAAATATTTAAGAATTCAGGACTGTAGGGTGTTTATTTGTGCAGAATTTGCATATGCTAATTTATCATTATAGGTCCACATTTAGAAATAAGTACTAGGATTTATTTCAATTTTAAAGAAGGTGGAGCCAGCCCATTAATTTCTCATCTGTCAAAATTGCCAAACATCAGTTCTTTGGTTAATTTGCATCTCACCTCGGATTATCCCAAATCCTAAATTCCTTTTATTATTATTATTATTATTATTATTATTATTATTATTATTATTATTATTATTATAGTTAATTTGTAATGGAATAATAAAATCCAAAAGAGGCTGGCAGCTGTTGGTGGGAATGTCATCAGGGTTTGGTCTGAGGGGCTTGACATTTCAGCAGCAGTATACCCATTCCTATTTTAGAAGGTCAGTAAATGTATTTTTCCCCACTCATCTCTCTTTCCCTTTCCCCACTTCTCTCCTCCCCCCTCTTCTCTCTTTTTTATATATTTTACAAATATTTTACAAATATTTCTAGAGGAAAAATTTCTCCCTCGCTCCCTATTATTAAACTTATGGAAAACCAGAGGGCCAGAAAGTAGATCCAGAACTATTTGGTAGCTTACTTCCAATTGCTGTCTGTAAATGTCTCCAGGTAATGGACCTATACAGACAGGCCAAAATAAAACTGCTTCAGGTCATTTGGAGGTATACTGTTTAAATTATGCATGTGTCCTAAGAGGCCAGAAGCGGCACCAAAGCCATGCTCCAGTCCTAAGGACTAGAGCACAGCTTTGGCACAGCTTCTGGCCTCTTAAGATGTGTGTATCATTTAAACAGCATACTTACAAAGTGACCTGAAGCAGTTTTATTTTGGCCTGTCAGTATGGGCCCAATGTTTCCCTTGTGCATACAAAAGGAGCAGGTGTGGAGAAGACTGTATGGGTAGGCCCAGTGGTTAAAGAGGGAGCAGGGGAAGACAACAGCAAACCTCTTATGAACAAATCTTGGCAAGAAAACCCCACAATAGATTCACCTTAGGGTTGCCATAAGTCAGAAACAACTTGAAAGCACACAACAACACCAGAGGAAGAAGGAGCAATAAAGATGCACAAACACAGTGGTGGAGTGAAAAAAACATGGCCATAACTATATTGGTAACAGCTGTTAAAGCCTTGGCACAGCAGAGGGCATGAATCCAGATGCTGGGTGGTTTGGCTGCTGTCCAATGAAGCAATGAAGTAGCTGTTTGCCACAGTCCACCTGCTGGAAGATAAGGTAGGGTGGTAGGATGGACATAAAGCACAGTATGGTTCTCCCTGTCACCTGGCAATAAAGCATGTCCAACAGTTCCTCAATACCCTGCATACCATCAGACCCAAGGCGATCTCCAAAGTAGGAAAATACACACACAGGATCTTGCATCTAGTCCCACCTCCAAGGATCTGACTCACTAGAAAAATCATCCTCTGGTAATAGGACACTGAAAGTCAGAGTAAAACAGGAAAAAAGTAGAACAAGATCCCCTCAGTACCATAAAACAGAAAGCCCCGCATGATGAACTATCCCATGGGAAGAACAGTGGGCAATGCCATGTGGATCAGAGTGGAGAATGATTTGCCTACAGAAGTCTGGCTTCCAATTATCTGAACTCTTCAGCCAATGGAGGAGCTGGCCCTGTGGAGACCCCTTAGTCCATGATGAGCTGCCGGTGAAGATGGCAGAGACCCCCCTTGCTTGCCTCCACATCCCCCTCATAGATCCACAAACAGGGATCCAGCTGTGCCTTGAACCTGTGGTTAAACTTCTCCACCCTGACAGAACCATAGAATCTGTGGCCCCTTTGGAAGGAACCACTATGGCCTTCTTGTTCAACCCTCTGCCAGCCACACAACTAAAACACTCCTGAAAGATGGCCCATCTAACCTTTGTTTAAAGAACTGTAGAGAAAGAGAAGCAATCACGCTTCAAGGCAGCATATTCCACTTCTGCTTTTCTACACACAGGGATGTTTCTAGATGTTGAAACCTTCCAATCTGGATTTTCCCTACTTGTAGATGGAAAATGGTCCATGTCCAGGATGTTAGCAGCTTATAGTGTGTCTTTTCTGCACCAGGAGAACACCTCTACATGTGGAGTTCTGCATCTATCCAAATAAGAAACTTCCCCATTGAACCAGGTTTATTTGCCAAGTTACAGTATAGTGTAGTGATTTGAATGCTGGACTACAGCTCTGGTGAACAGGGTTTGATTCTCAGTTTGGCCATGAAACCCACTGGGTGACCTTGGCAAAGTCACATGCTCTCAGCTTCAGGGGAAGACAGTGGCAAACCATGTCTGAACATATCTTGCCAAGAATAACACATGATGGATTCACCTCAAGGTGCCGTAAGTTGGAAACAATGTGAAACACAACAACAACAACATTTCAGAGGCATACTCTGATATTGGTCCAAAATGTGGATTTCTTTACAAAAACGGGCCCCAACAGACAGGCCAAAATAAAGCTGCTTCGGGTCATTTTGGAGGTATGCTGTTTAAATGCTGCATGCATCCTAAGAGGCCGGAAGCTGCACCAAAGCCATGATCCAGTCCTAAGGACTAGAGCACAGTTTTGGCGCAGCTTCTGGCCTCTTAAAATGCATGTGTCATTTAAACAGCATACCTCCAAAGTGACCCGAAGCAGCTCTATTTTGGCCTGTCTGTTTGGGGTCAACATCTAGCACCACTGCACTTTTAAAAGATGCTAAAATGGGCAGTGGTACCTAAAAATGACACTGTAGGTGTGGGTGTTTTGTTTTTTGTTTTGAAGAGAGAACATAAAGAAGAATACCAGTTCTATTCTTTCTTTATACAGAGAATGCTTCCACTGAAGAGCTACTGTTGAAATGCTGCCCTTTAAGCTGTGAAAGGGGTGACCTTCCTAAATCATGAAGCATTCATAGCTTCCGTCCTCTCACAATTTTACATTTATTAGTTGCCATGCCATCTTGAGGATATTTTCAGAATTCTGAATCTTGAGATGAAACTAACCTGGAAGTCTGTGGATACCCCCGTCTAAAACTAAGAATGAATGCTGAGAAGGAGAGTGTGTGTGTGCGGGTGGGGAAGGGAGGGAGGATATTTATAACCCTGAGGCATGTGGCTTGCTTGAGAAAACAGTGTTTTGCCTCAATGAAGGAACGTGGGAGGATTCACTGAAGGGGAAGAGCACACGTGTGTATAAGTGTCTAAGATCTTTGCTGATGAGACCCAGGATGTAGAACAAGACGGCTGCACGTGTCCAAACCCTGAGGGAAATCGGAAATCCAGTGATCCTCACTTGTTTAGGGCGAGCTTTGAACTGTGGGAGGGATGTAATGTGTTGGAAGAGTACAATCAAACTGTCAGTTGAGAGCTGGTGTACTGAAAGGTAAACGGCCTCTCCCACAGGGGACCAGGAAAAGCTGTCTGCTTCTTCTGGGTTAAGCTCCAAACAACTCCATCTTTTATTCTCCACTGCTTCTTTAACATCTGTGCTTGCCACCAATAATGAGGGAGGAGGGGGTTATACAAGGGAGGCTGAAAAGAAAAATTACTACAGCCCAGATTCACTCTTCTGGCAGAGGCAGTGCTGCACAGAGCAAGAGCTCAACAGGAATGTTTAATTTCAGGATCACACAGATTCTTTTAAAGGGTGCATTTATGGCACAGATGTTGTTCATAGGAACTTCAGCCAATTCAGGGGAGAGGAATCATGCAGCCCTCCAGATGTTGTAGAACTGCAACTCCCATCAGCCCATAACTAGGGGTGATGAATGACAGTATTTGTAGTTCAAGAATGTCTGCAGAGCTACACATATCTCAGCCTTGCATGAAATGCTACCTTGAAATATAAAAAGAACTGTGCTCTCTCTGTGTTTCTTTCTTTCTGTGGGTCTCTTTCACCCTTACACACACATGAATCCTTTTTAAAAAGGGTGCTTGTATGGTACACATGTTGTTCATAGGAAATTCTGCCAATGAATGTTGCAAATTGCAATATATTTCACTTAATGAGTAATTGAAAGATATTGTGATAAAACAGGCATGTGCTCACTTGCCACCAAATTTGTTACCTCTGTTTGTCTGTCTGCCTGTTTGCAATCTCAGTCTGTCAATTTTAGCCTCCTCAAATATACATTTCTCATTTTCTTGCTTACAGTCCCCTAATTTTCTGAGCATAACACAGAACCCTGCTTTCTAACCCCACTGCCATTTTCTCCTTCTTGACAAGAATGAGGGCAGGGCCAGCACCACTCCATGGCAAGAGGCAGCTAGTGGTTCCCAAGTCAGGCAGCAGTGAATTTATAACATCATTAGGACTTTTCTAGTGATTCATGCCTTCTCATGATGTGGCCAAAGTGCAACTGCCTCAGTTTCATCATCTTGGCTTCCATGAGTATTCAGGCTTGATCTATTCTAGGTCCCATTTGTTTGTCTTTTTGGCCATCCACAGAATCCTCAGCTCTCTTTTTCAGCACACATCTCAAACAAGTTGATTTTCTTCCTGCCAGCTTAAATTCCAGCTGTGCTTTAAAGGGATTGTCCATGGTGCCGAACCATTTTGGCACCTTGGACAGCTCATTTAAAGTATCCAAAATCCCTACAGATTGCAAGGAGGATAATTGCAGAGACTCAGCTTGGATCAATTAATTATTGGCAGGCTATTTATCCTTTCACCAGTAATATTCTGAATGACACATTCTTATAATGTAAACATCTTGTTTGTTCTTTTAATTGATGTGTGTTTTAACTAATGTCTTTTAAACGAATGTTTTCTGTAAATTGTTGTTGTTCCTCACCTCAATCTGTGGGGAGTGGCAGGTAACAACAACAACAACAATTAAGTTTTCTCATATCCAGATATGTATGTTATGCCTGTTGTTGTTGTTGTTGTTGTTGCTGTTGTTGTTGTTGTTGTTGTGTGACTTCACATCATTTCTGACTTACAGTGACCATATCATGGGGCTTTCTTGGCAAGATTGTTTCAGAGGGGGTATACCTTTGCCTTCCTCTGAGGCTGAGAGAGTGTGACTTGCCCCAAGTCACACTGTAGGTTTTCATGGCTGAATGGGGATCCAAACCCTGGTTTCTAGAGTCATAGTTCAACTATCCAACCACTACACCACACTGGTAGCATGTATCTAAATCTCAAATATTATATTCCATGCATCTAAAGAGATGTCTTGTAAACCACAGAAGCTTGTGCTATAATAAATCTGTTGCTCTTAAAGATGCTACAAGATGCTTTTGGCCAGACGGAGGAGGGATCTGAAAGGAGCAACCAATTAATCCTGACAACAAATAGGCCAAATCATCTGCTAAAAGATGCATAGATGAAAAGTAGGCTAGTCATAATTACAAACCAAGAGATAATAAATCAATGTCCAGTTAGGATACTGGAAGTTTGGGCGTGCAGCTTGGGCTAGGAAAACTAGGAGAGGGAATTGGGACATTATCAAAATAATTTTAAAGAAATGCTGTCAAAAATATGAAGAATTGTGTTTCTCCTTGAGCAAAGCTTAAAACCCATTTTATATGAGATGATCCCCAGGCTGGGGTTGTATTAATATGGTGTTTGCTTCACATATCACATAGATTGGCAGTCTTATCACATAGATTGGCTGCTGCTACCCCATAGCTCCCTCTATTCATCCACAAATTATCAGAAAGAAGGCTCTGGGGCAACAAGAAGATAAGCCAAATAAAATAAAATAAAATAATTCATGTGACATACCATTCATTACACATAGGCAGCTCTCTGTATTCATCAGCTACTATGCAGACAGAAATCCAAACTGTATTCATGTTGAAAAAGGCACAGAAAATGGCCACCAAAATAAGAGGCTGGAACAAACCTCCATGAGGAAAGCTTGCTATGCTGGATTCTGTATAGCTTTATATTTTTTAAAAAAGTAGGGGAAAACATGACAGAGATGTATAAAATTATATATGGTGTGAAGAAAGCAGATAAGAGAAGTTCTTCTTTCTTTCCTATAGTACAGTGGGTGTTCGGTATTCTCTGGGGTTTGGTTCCAGGACCCTCCATGGCTACCAAAATCCATGAATGTTCAAGTCCTATTAAATACAATGGCATCTGTCCCCTTGTACTGTATAAAATGGCAAAATCAAGGTTTGCTTTTGGGGGTTTTTTTTGGGGGGGGAGGTGGTTATTTTTGTTTGTTTGTTTGTTTTGGTTTTTACTATTTTCAAGCCATGTTGCAGAACCCAGCAACATCAGGGACTGCCTGAAGGAAGAAGCCCCTCTCTCCTCAACTGTCATCTTGGCCCCAGAGGGAGCGATCAGGCAGACCCAGCAACATCAGGGACTGCCTGAAGGAAGAGGCCCCTCCCTCTTTAACTGTCATCTTGGCCTCGGAGGGAGCGATCAGGCAGACCCAGCAACATCAGGGACTGCCTGAAGGAAGAGGCCCCTCCCTCTTTAACTGTCATCTTGGCCCCAGAGGGAGCGATCAGGCAGACCCAGCAACATCAGGGAATGCCTGAAGGAAGAGGCCCCTCCCTCTTTAACTGTCATCTTGGCCTCGGAGCGATCAGCAGACCCAGCAAACACAGGGACGGCCTGAAGGAAGAGGCCCCTCCCTCTTTAACTGTCATCTTGGCCCCGAGGGAGCGATCAGGCAGACCCACACATCAGGGATGCCTGAAGGAAGAGGCCCCTCCTCCCTAAGTTCATCTTGTCCTCAGAGGGAGCGATCAGGCAGACCCAGCAACACAGGGACTGCCTGAAGGAAGAGGCCCCTCCCTTCGCACTGTCATCTTGGCCTCAGAGGGAGCAATCAGGCAGACCCAGCAACATCAGGGATGCCTGAAGGAAGAGGCCAATCCCTCCTCTTAACTGTCATCTTGGCCTCAGAGGGAGCAATCAGGCCAGACCCAGCAACATCAGGGACTGCCTGAAGGACGAGACTTCTGCCTCCGTTAACTGTAATTTTGTTTTGTAGAGTATTAAAATTTTTACTGTACACCGCTATGATCATCGCGGAATAGCGGTCTATAAATAAAATGGATGATGATGATGATGATGATGATGATGATGATGATGATGATGAATATGGAGGGCCAACTGCATTAAAACCTAGAAGGATCCAGTTAAGGTAAAAGATGGAAAATTCAGAGCAGATAAAAGGAAACCTTCACACAGCACATAGCTGAACTACAAACTACTATTACAAGATGTAGTGATGGCTGCCAATTTAAGCAATCATAAAGAGTCTTGGTCAAATTCATGGAAGATGAGACTACCAGTGAATGCGGGCGAGAGAGGAGGGACAGGTATGCTGCTGCACTCCTGTCCGGCTTATATATCACTATAAAACAATGCTTCAGAGGTGATGGTCTGTATAGCCACTAAGTGTGAATTTAACAATGCACGTATTTTAAAATACAAATAGCTAAAACATTCATACTTGAGAGGAGGGAACAGAAAATGTGTTAGTCAGGGGGGGAATTTGCAAATGAGCTAAATTCTGCAAATAAAAATATAAGGAAAAATACAATAAAAACTGAGTAAATGTCAACGCAGGAAGAAAAGTCTTGCAATCCACAAAGCCTTGCAAACCAGCAGGAAACAAGGATGCTAAGAAAATACAACTAAGGTTTGGCAAAACACAGCTAAATTGAGATTGACAGATTTTTGCCTCCCCAGTCTTAAGGCACACAATGGCTGCCATTTCTGACAGCCATCCAAGGAAACAGAAAGTCCACCCTTTTTTGTAGCAGAGGTGGGGGCAACTCTAGCATCACTGAGTACGATTCTGTTGCAAGCATATACTCAGACCAGGCCATGCTTGTACATTTCTCGGGCCTTATCTTGCCACCAGTCAGAGTAGGGTGACCTTCTCAGCCAGCATTGTTTGACTTACATGGGTAGCAAATTGTTACTTGTACACTTAGTTATTCCTGATCCTTTTGCTTCCAGGGAGTAAAGAGGGATGCAGAAGAGACTCTTGTTGGAATTTCTGCATTACTTGAGTGAGAGGAGAGGACATTTGCTGCTTTGTCTCAGGCAGCAAAAGATATTGGGATAGCTCTGTCCCTGCTGACCCAGCTGCTTCTGTTTCATTCCATCAAAGAGTACATTTCAGGATGAGTGTCCTTCTCCTTAGAGTATAGCACCAGAGGCAAGCCACCATTTTGGTTTTCTGAATGAGGCAGGCAGCAGTGGGTATTCCCTATTAGCTTGCAGGCCAGGGCAGTGTCTCTTTCACTTCAATATTAATTGTGCAATTGAAACAAGAGGACTAGTAGGATTGATCTACTTCTTCAGTTCTGCTGATGCTAACTCCAAAGAAAGTGTAAATGTTTCCTTGCAATTTTGCTCAAAGTAAATTCAAACCTCTGCATCATCCTGGAATAGAAAAAAGGACCCCAACAGTTTATCTACCCCCCCCCCCCCCCCTCCCCTTCCTTTTTCACATTTAATATTAACCAAAAGGCTGAGATTTTCCTAATCCTCATGGCAGAGCTTTAGGCTGGATCCCAGCTCCACTGCATAGTATTCCTGCCCCAGTTTTGACCCCTTTACTGCCACCCACACCAGTTTTAATCCAAACTGAAAACAGTTTGGAAGGCTATACAGGATGCTCAGTAGGTACTCACATTGGTGCAAAGGGGTGTTTTTATTGTGTGTTTGCTGTATTGATTTATGTCTGTCTGGTCACAAAACAGCATGTGGCTGCAGGCTCTTTTTTATTGGACTCCCACAATGAATGTGCATATCCATGTATTTGCTTCATCAAATAGCCTTTGTTTTCTCCTTGTTCTGATTGCCCACCTGTGTTTCTATAAAGTGAAGCCTGTAGAGAATGGGGAGATGAAATGCTGGCCTGCTAATGTGGGCATGGAACACCAAATCCAAAAGGGAAAGAAAGAATGAAAGAAAAATAGAAGCGAAGAGAGAAAGCAACACTGCCTTTTCCAGATGTCAGTATAAACCTAAGAGACCACTCACCAACCTGCCCTCCTCCCACAATTCTACTGTGATCCTAATCTGAGATTCAAGTGACATATTTTAAAAATGCAATTCTTCCCCAAAATAGCAGAGTAAGCTGGAGGATTTTTCTAAAAACTGCCTCAAAGTCCTGAGGCGTGGAAAAGAAATGTTTTCATCTCATGGAGAGGAATGTTGTGTATTTCAATAAGACTGGACTAAAGTAAGGATACATTATGTGGCTTTAGATTCTTCAAAGATTTCTCACACCATGAGATACGCACCTGTTTCAACAGTTCATGTAGAATCTG
>NC_056522.1:314499954-314622872 GCF_019175285.1 Sceloporus undulatus | reverse complement strand
ATTTCCTGCAGGCAGGCATAATACACATTTGTATATAATCTCATTCTTTTCTTGAGGGAGTAGAAGGGATATAAATAAATCCAGTTGCTTTTCTTCTAGCAGGATGTAGTTTTATTGTGAATCTCATTACATAATTTTATCTTATTTTATATTAGGGTGAACATAAACAGCTATCTGTACTCTCAGAGGGGTAGCATTTGTTAACAGAGATTAGAAAAATTACTGGATTATTGTTGTTATTGTTGTTGTTGTTGTTGTTGTTACGGAACAGGAATATCCGTGGGCGGAGGTGGTAAGTACCTCCGCATTGTCATGGACGGATCATTTCCTGGTCAAGATGAAACTTAGAGCCAATATCTGCCCCACCGGGGGGTGGCGGACCCATTAGAATGGTCCGCCCTCGAAGGCTGATGGAGCCCATTGGATTCCAGACAGCCTTAGAGGGTTTAATGGTTGGGAATGCCGGTGATCCGGTCGATGCTCTGGTCAATACCTGGAACACCGATCTTACCAGGGCTATCGACATGATCGCTCCCAAGCGCCCTTGCCATCCCGCCCCAAATCGGAGGCCCTGGTTCACACCAGAGCTGAGGAAGATGAAGCGGTTTGGACGACGGCTAGAGCGGCAGGTGGCGGAAGACTCGACTCTTATTCGACAGAACTCGCCATAGGAACTTCCTTTGTTCCTATCGGGAGGCAATACGTGCAGCGAAGAGAGCCTTCTCCTCTGCACGTATTGCGTCTGCAGAGTCCCGTCCAGCAGAGCTGTTTAAGGTGGTGAGGGAAATGACGCAGGTGCCCCCTGCGCCAAATCCCTTACTTAACCCGACGACGGCCTGCTGTGACGCGTTTAACAACTTCTTTGCAGACAAAATCTCTCAGATAAGAGCCGACTTAGATGCCACCATTGAAACAGAGTCGACAGGCGAGGCGTCCAGTGACTCCGCCGATGTAGTCATACTGGATCAGCTCCAATCTGTGAGTACTGATGACGTGGACAAGCTGCTTGGTAAGGTGAGGAAGACAACTTGCCCTCTTGACCCTTGCCCATCATGGCTGGCTGTCCAGGGGGGGGATGCATTGATGAGATTCCTCACGGATATCATCGGTGCAGCCTTCGGGGAAGGACATGTTCCATCTTGTTTAAAGGAAGCGGCGGTTAGGCCGCTCCTGAAAAACCTTCCCTGGACCCCCTGGATATGAAGAATTATAGGCCGGTGTCATTGCTGCCATTTTTGAGCAAGGTGATCGAGAGGGCGGTTGCCCTTCAGCTCCAAGCTGTCTTGGATGAAGCCGATTATCTAGACCCATTTCAAACTGGCTTTAGGACAGGCTTTGGGGTTGAGACTGCCATGGTTGCCTTGACCGACGATCTGCGTCTGAGCATTGACAGGGGGAGTGTGACCCTGTTGGTGCTCTTAGACCTCTCAGCGGCTTTTGATACTATAGATCACGGCATCCTCTTGGACCGCCTGAAGGGGTTAGGTATTGGGGGCACTGCTTTGCAGTGGTTCCGGTCCTTCCTCTCGGGCAGGTCTCAGAGGGTGCTACTCGGGGACTGTAGCTCCAGTAAGAGGTACCTCACTTGTGGGGTTCCACAGGGGGCTATTTTGTCCCCGATGTTATTTAACATCTATATGAAGCCGCTGGGTGAGATAATACGGAGTTATGGTGGTGGGTGTTATCAGTACGCTGATGACACCCAAATCTATTTCTCCGTATCTCGTTCGTCGGCCTCGAATTCCGATGGCATCTCTTCTCTCAATGAATGTCTTCAGGCGGTAATGGGCTGGATGAGGAAAAACAGATTGAAACTGAATCCAGACAAGACGGAGGTGCTCATGGTAGCGGCCCCGAAACCAAGAATTGGGTTGCAACCTCCAGTCCTGGATGGGGTCACACTCTCCTCCAGCGACTGTGTTCGCAGTCTGGGGGTGCTCCTTGACTCGTCGCTCCTGATGACAAATCAGGTAAATGCGATGGTCAGGAGTGCCTGTTATCAGCTTCGGCTGATACGCCAGCTGCGCCCTTTTCTGGAAGTAAGGGATCTCGAGACGGTTGTGCACGCACTGGTAACCTCACGCCTTGATTTCTGTAATGCACTCTACATGGGGCTACTCCTGTGCTTGACTCGGAAATTACAGCTGGTTCAAAACATGGCAGCCAGGCTTGTGTCAGGTACATCTAGGAGGGACCACATTACTCCGGTTTTGAGGTCCCTCCACTGGCTGCCTATCAGCTTCCGGGCCCAGTACAAGGTTATCACCTTTAAAGCCCTAAATGGCTTGGGTCCAAACTATCTTAGAGACCGCCTCCTCCCGTACAATCCTCCCCGCGCTCTCCGGTCCTCTGGGAGGAACTTACTGCAGCCTCTAAAATCTAGGCTTGCGGCAACCTCCCAGAGGGTGTTCTCTGCTGTCGCCCCCAAACTCTGGAACGACCTGCCGGATGAGATCCGTCAGATAACATCATTAGACAGCTTTAAAAAAGCGGTCAAGACAGATCTCTTCCGGCAGGCCTTTCCAGATTAACCATCCGGCCCAGGTTCCCAGGTTCCCTGATTCCCTCATTCCTCCCGTGGCCCCATCTTAGAGATGGTTGAGGATCAACAGAGGGATATCAGGGTTTTTAGTTTTAATTGCTGTTTTTATCCTTGATATTGTATTTTTAATATGTTATACTATTTAATACTGTCTTAAGGGGGGAGGGATAAAGTGTTTTTAATTGTCATATTTTATATTTTACTGTTGTTAACCGCCCGGATTGGTTTGCCAGAGGGCGGTATACAAATAAATATTATTATTATTATTATTATTATTATTATTATTATTATTATTACACCTCCAAAAATTCCTCAGCCAGCAGACAATGCTGTCTGTCCAAAGAAGTAATATTTTCATTTCTGTGTATTACTCATTATATGTTCCAGACCAGGGTTTCTCTGTACAATGCAGTTGCTGGGATTTCTAATTAGTAATCACTTTTTCAAGGCTGACTGTTTTAGGTTTAAACATACCATGCTACATCCTTTTGGGAAGCAGTGTTTCATGCCCTAAAGAGCCAAGCTTTCTGTCCTAATTCTCATCTGTACTGCAGAAATAATGCGGCTTGATACCAGTTTAATTGCCATGGCTCCATCCTATGGAATCCTGGGATTTATAGTTTGTTGTGTCACCACAGTTGTCTGCCAGAAAAGACTATCTCACAAAACTACAAATTCCAAATCATTGAGCTATGGGAATTAGAGTGGTGTCTTAGACCCTAATGGAGGTATATGAGGTTTAGTTGTGGTACAAGTAGCTAATTTGTTCAGTGACACATTGCAATCTTTATTGTGCTGCATCCTGACTGATTACACTTGGATGTAGGGGTTGTAACTTGTGAGTCTGGCCCTCCATGAACTGACTTGTACCTATGGTTGGTGAGCAAGGGAAAAGGTACTGCTTCAAGGTACTGCTTTGACAGAAATCATGTCCAGGTGGTGGTGGGTTGTATTCATGTAAAGCCAAGATCACATGTAACATTCTCTAGACAAATGCATCTGTTACTCCACAACCATCACTTTCCCCTCTAAGTACCTAACATTCCTAATGGGAAAATTATGTAATTCCAATAGAAATGCACAATATCATTGCTATTGAGACTGTGTTTTTTCCATGCAGAAATGCATCTTCTCTACTTGGTGGCTTTCTATCAACAATCATTAGAGGGTTTTTTTTGTTGTTTTTAAAGTGAACAAAGATGTTGGTTCCAATGTCTTTTACTGAGAGCTTGGAAGCAACTGGTTAGAAATAAGGAATTATTCCATTTTTTAATAATGAATGCATAACTTATTTACATTACAGTTGTAATGAATGCTAATATATATATCTTCTTTGCAGTTCTTTGCATCTTCTTTGCAGTCTACATGAGTAGATTTGATTTACTTTTATAGTTTTATAGGAGCCCTGGTGGCGCAGTGGTTAAATGCCTGTACTGCAGCCACTCACTCAAGACCACAAGGTTGCGAGTTCAAGACCAGCAAAAGGGCCCAAGCTTGACTCAGGCTTGCATCCTTCCGAGGTCGCTAAAATGAGTACCCAGACTGTTGGGGGCAAATTAGCTTACTTGCTAATTAGCTTACTTGCTGTTCACCGCTATGATCTTTGGAATAGTGGTATATAAATAAAACAAATTATTATTATTATTATTAGTTAAAAGAGGATGGCTTCACTGCTTAGCTGTACTTTGTGCCACAAGCTAGTGATCTATAGAACTGTGGTATTATTATTATTATTATTATTATTATTATTATTATTATTATTATTATTATTTTAAATCACAAACAAATATTTCAGTTTCTTTTGAATAAAATGGAAGTACCATATATACTCGACTATAAGTCGACCTCATGTATAAGTCGAGGGCAAGTTTCAGGGCCAAATATAAGGATTTTGCTATGACCTATGGATAGGATGAGGGTAAACTTTAGGGGCATATAGCAAAGGATCTAAAGGACGAAGCAAAGCAAAACAATGTCAAAGAACTTACAAAAGTCCAGCAAACAAAACTGTGCTTACTCTTAAGGCTGGATGGATGAGAGAGTAGAGGGGGTCGGTGCTTCACATATTATGCTCCTGCTTTTTACCAGGGGATGGTTCCTTCTTTTAACTAAGAGTTAAGATACACTACTGACATTGACCCATGGATAAGCCGACTCAGGTTTTTGGGGTCCATTTTGTGACCTAAATTTCTAGACTTATACACTAATCACTTTTTCAAAATAATAGTAGCATCTTACTTCTTCCAATAAGGTTGATGAATTACTTTAACTAATCCCAAACTCACTTTTTTGTTCGAAGTGTCAGTAAGACTACTGCAGAATCTCTTTAAAAAGTGAGTTGATATGGAAAAAATAGCTAACACTTCCCAGGGAGTGCAGCTGTTAAGAAAGAACGTTGAGCATCAGTCAATATTTTGGATAATGTCAAGGAGCAAAAGGTGTCTCCTCACTGTCTTGTAATGCTTCCTTTAGTATTCTGTAAAGCTTCCCAATATTATTATCAGCTGAAAAAGGAAATTATAACAAGTTACCATGGAATTATGGTGAAATAATACTACAGTGTGGATACAAACATGCATGAAACCCATTTACTACCTCCTCCAAAGACACACTTTTCCTGCTTATACTGCCAACATTCTCTCTCCAAAAAGTATGCATAACATTATTGTTGCTCCCCAGAAATGGTTTTTGCCATCCTTCCACTTTCTCAGCAAACTCTTCAAGCAAATCTCTATTGCCAGTGACCTTTTAAAAATCTCTTTAGCTGCTCAGTGTGAACTTAATGTTATGCCACTATTTAATGGCATCTACAGTATGTAGCAGGACAAGTGTGCAATGAGTTAATATAGCAGCAGTCACAAGATCAGATTAAGCTCTGTGCTGTTGTTGGTTACAATTTCTGGAATAATCCATAGCCTATGCACTTGCAGTGGCTGGACACTGAATGCTATTGAGGTTGAATTGGAAAGTTCACAGCAGCACTTTTTGGTGGATTGTGTCTTTATGAAAGTCTACCATATATCCAGGGCCAGCCTAAGACATTTTGCTCCCTAAGGCAGAGGGCAACTCATGTTTCCCCATCCTCCCAATTTTATATACAGAAGCTGGGACTGGAGCACAGCTTTAGTGCAGCTTCTGACCTTTTAAGATGCGTGTGCTATATAAACAGCATACCTCCAAAGTGACCCGAAGCAGCTTTATTTTGGCCTGTCTGTTTGGGCCCTAAGGTAATAGATGGATGATGCTTTTTGCAGGTAGTAGAACTTTCTTCATTCCTACCTCTTATTTTTAGAGCAGACCAAGGCTGCACCTGTACTGCAGAAATAATGCAGTTTGATCCACTTTAACTGTCATGGCTCCATGCTATGGAATTCTGGGATTTGTAATTTTGTGAGGCATTTACCCTTCTGTGAGAGAGCTCTGATGCCACAACAAACTACATATTCCAGGATTCCATAGTATGGAGCCATGACAGTTAAAGCAATGTCAAACTGCATTATTTCTGCAGTGTAGATTCAATCTAAGGCCTGTTACAGACTGCCAAAATAAAGCTGCTTCGGGTCTCTTTGAAGGTATGCTGTTTAAATGATGCATGGGTCCTAATAATCCAGAAGCTGCACCAAAGCTGCACTACAGTGCTTAGGAATGGAGTGTGGCTTTGGCGCGACCTCCGGACTCTTAGGACCCATGCATCATTTAAATAGCATACCTCCAAAGAGACCTGAAGCAGCTTTATTTTGGCAGTCTGTAACAGGCCTAAGTCAGCATTGATGAGGAATTTTGCAGAGATCTTTATGCTTAACATAGACTTAATCTTAGAAGACTGTAGTATTCTATGTGGGTATTGAGTTGGTTTCCACATACCTTTTGTTGCCACAACTCATTGCAGTCTTTGTTCATTCTACAGTATCTATTTTGGTCATAGTCAAGAAAAGATAATGTTTTGCAAGCCTTGTAGAAAAGCCACAGTATGGGCCATAGCAGACTTTTAGAAAAATAGAAAATAAAATTTGTTCATAATTCATGAAATTGAAGATATGGGAGTGAATTGTGATCTTTGTGTACAAGGACGCTCTTATAATAGTTGTACTGTACTCTATTATGCTCTCCCCCCTACCCCTCATGATTCTCTGAACCCAGGCTGGAAGGCAGGCTTACTACTATGTTACATTTAGTTATGTGATTGAAGATGGGTGAGATATATGTTTAATAAACAAACAAACTGACAAACAAAGGAATGATTTCTGTGGTTCAGCAGTGGAAGTCTCATCTGGCATGCAGTTACTGATTTACATGTGCCAAAGATCAATGTGCACATAAGTGCAGCTTTCATGTGCATAAGTACCTTTTCAGATTGGATGCAGAGGGTTATTTAGTTGTTGCACTCCATCCATAAAGCTTTTCTGTCCAAGAACACAGTGTGATTGGTAAAGTAAGGTGAAGTGAAGTGTAGGAAAACGGTTGAAGGTCTCAATAAGTGAAGGAAGGTAATGAAGATGTAGGAATGAAGGAGAAAGAGAGAGAGAGTGAGAGGAAGGATAAATGAGAAATGAGCAAGAAAGATAGAAGGGTAGGGAATACTAGAAGGTATTTGAATGGGAAGAGATGGAAGTAAGAGTTGATAAAGATGAAGAAAACATAGATGGTTTAGGAAGGGTTTGAAAGGAAGGTAATTTGAAGATGAATTGTGGATTTGATAGTATGCATTTTTTTTCTAGCTGAAAGATAAAGTTTATATGTAACTGACTGGGTATTTTGATGTTAAGTATGTGATATAAATTGTGTGATATGTATATGGATAATTGCATGGATGTTATAATGATGGAAGGATTTATATATATGAAATTGCTTTCTTTTTAACACACACACACACACACACACACACACACAAAGCTTCCTTGCCCAGGAGTGGCTTCTTCTTATCAGAGGGAAGGGAAAGAAGCAGCTCAGACCATGTTGTCTAGCTGCTTCTTGGGAAAAGGAAAAGGCAGATGCACATTATTTTTGAATGCACCTTCATTTGTCTCCATATCTGCATGACCTAGACCAGCTATTTCTCTGTGGTTTGAATTGCCTCCCCTCCCCTCCTCCTCCCTTGCTTTGCCACTTGCAATTGACAGCAACAGGGACTTCTTGTCAGAGAACATGGAACTGTGCCTGTGGACCTACATGCACATTTAGGATCTTGGCCCTTGCATGCCACTGCCTGGCTTGGGATCAAGCATTTGTGAATGTGGATCCTCATAAAGGCCACCCCATTTCTTCTCCCTTGTTCTAAAATGATGTACCAATAGCTTCTCTAGACTGGTCTAATTGTGAAGCCACACATGGAAGTCCTCTGACCAAGTGAGTGAGCGCATGTGGGAGCATTTCCATATTTCTAAGGATGCCAGGGCTGCTGACTCAGTGCAGCACTTGAGGCAATGTGCTGTGATCCTTGGTGGGGAAGTGAGAGGGGAGGGGAGGAACACTGCAAAGATAGGTTGATAGATAAGGTCACCCAGTGCCTCCAGTAACCAAACGAAACTCTGTGGGATGTTTCACTCTTGTCACTGCTCCAGATAGAAGGGGGGGGGGTACAACAGCACCCCTGCAACCAGGCATGATTGGAACAGCTTTGACTTCATTCATATCATATATGATTTAGTATTCTTGAATTGATCCTAAAGCTCCTTTTAAAATAATTATCGGATATTCTTAGTTTAATTTTGTTTCATATTACTGTGGTTTTTAAAATGGGTTGGTCAACACAGTGGATATGTGTGTATCTTTTAAGTCCTACAACCTCCCCCCCCCCCCCCTACCCCGCCCCCCCGGTCAAATAGAAAATAGTACAACCATGGGCAGAGAAAGTGGGGTATATATTTGTATTCTCTCTCTCTCTCTCTCTCTCTCTTGCCCACTTTCTCTGCTGTGTCTGCACTTCCTACTGGGGTAGAAACTGCCAAAATATCTCCTGACAAAAAACATTTATGTCAAATGTTAGTAACTAAGAACAAACAAGAAAGTCTTTTTTCTTCTCCCCCCCCCTTCTTTCTTCTTCTTTTTTTCTCTCACAAATGTTCAGTTGAATTTATCCAAACCATCTGGAATGCCTAAGAGCCCAGTCTTATAATGTATGTGTTAGTTATTGTGATGCGCAAACAGTGCTTATGTTGCTCTAGCCAGTGGAGCAGACTGTGTAGAAGACCTTGTGTATTTCTGGCAAAAGGTCATCAGGATAGCTAGAACATCCATGATCCATCTCTATCTTTGTTGGTTTCGGACAAGTGCATTTTTCTGTGTGCCTCTGTCTAGCCCTGAAATTCCTAGTCTGTGGTAACTGTTTACTCTAGCCTTGATGCTCTGGGGGCAGTCTGGAGTATCCTGGTCCTGGAGCTAGCCCAACCTCCCCTTGTTATCACAATTCCTCCATTCTGACACCAGGCAACTGTTCACAGATGTGTCCTGCTGTGCCGTTCAGTTGAACTGCTGTCACAATGAGTTGCTTTGCTCTGAGATCAGGATGAGGTGCCCAGAGATGATCACATTGTTTGGCACCTCATTCTGACCTCAGAGGAAGTGATCTGAAACAGCAATACTGGACACTCTGGGTGTCACAGTGGGAGATGTTTCAAACAGCCACGTGGCATTAGCACAAAGGGCTTTGGATCATCCAGTAAGATCCAGAGCAAACAGGGTTTTTTAAAAATGCATGTTAAGAGGGGTTCAGCTGCTAAGCTGGCTGGACATCACTTGGTCTGTTCATGCTGGCCAGCAAAGCCAATGGTGAGGAATAGTGGGAATGGGCACATGATTCCCCCTCTGGCTTTTTGGCTTAAAGAGTTAATATATTTATTATAGCACACACTTTTGTGGACTGTAGCCCATCTCATTACAGACATGAAGTGTTATCCAGAATTTCAGGTATGACATGCTGCTGTCGTATTTCCACTTTGTTATGGTTATGAAAGATGGACAGTAAAGAAAGCTGACAGGAAGAAAATGAACTCATTTGAAATGTGGTGCTGGAAGAGAGTTCTCTGGATCCCATGGACTGGTAGAAAGACAAACGCATGGATCTTAAAGCAAATCAAGCCTGAACTATTGCTAGAAGTCAAAATGATTGAGGCTGTTGATCTTTGTACATATCATGAGATAACATGATTCATTAGAAAAGTTGATAATGCTTTACAAAGCTGAAGGCAGTAGGAAAAGAGGAAGACCTCATTACAGGTAGAATCAACCAAGGAAGCCACAGCCCTGTGTATGCAGGACTTGAGCAGGGCTGTTGATGACTGGGTCTCTTGGAAGTTTCTCATTCATAGGGTCACCATGAGTCAAAGCTGACTTGACAGCATTTAACAACAATACACACGTGCACATAAGCATGGTACATGTGTGTAATGTTGCATACATGATTGAACATAAAATCCTCAATGGTGAGGTCACATAGATATTAAAGTAATAAAATACTGCCTGCCCCCCAGCCTTGTGTATTGTGTAATAATTTTGGTAGGTATATCTGCTGTAATAACTCAGGTATTGCACTGGTCAGCCTAAAATCCTATAACCAGACACTGTAATTTTTTGTGCTAAATTCTTTAATTAATGGGGTAGGACTTTTTTCCACCATGTACTTTCACTTCTACAGTTAAAAGATGCACAGCCTAACATCTGGCACAGCACACAAATCTCCTCACATGCACTGACAAAGGAACCAATGTGAGTGCCAGAGGATTAGGAGTTTATCACACGGAAAGGAAGTGCCCACATTCCGTGAATAAATGGGTATTAAATCTGTGAATATCCCACAAGAGCAAGTTTGTTTTCAAACGTTGTGAAAATTCACCATTATCCCAGTGTTAACCTGTGAATAAAGTGGCCAAATTATGCAGCTTTTTATTTTCAGGATAATGGCAACGTTGCACATCTGAAAACATTCCCACTCTTGCAGGATATTCCTGTGATATTTCCAGGATTTAATACCCGTTTATTCATGGGATGCGGGTGCTTCCCTCCTGTGTGATAAACCTTATAGGCTCTTATCATATGGGGAAAATTGGGCAAAATCAGGTTTTTAAACAGTGATTATCCCATGCAAAATGTGGTATCACAATTAAGATTTTCACATGATGTCGCTATTAAACAGGCAATAAACCGCAACAAATCATTCATGGGGAAATCCCAAAAATGATTTGTTCCTGTTTATTGCCTACTTATTTCCTGGTTAATAGCAATGTGTGTGCAAATCTTAATTGTAATATTGTGTTTTGCCCTGGATAATCACTGCTTAAACCCCTGTGATAAGGTCCATAGATAAGCACATATCCTTCTTTCTATAATGGAGAGATGTGAAGGATCTAAACAAATATGGAAACTCAATTCACCTGTGCTTCCAACCACACTGTATCTTTTGAGTTTTCAAAGCCATTCTCAGAAGAGGCCAGACACACTTTTTCTCAAGGATGGCTTCAGTCAAGGGAATCTGTCCACAACAGAAAGTTGCAGTCTCTCTATAGACAGCCGAAGCCATGTCAGAAAACATTTATAGACTGGATACAAGTTCTGTCCTCCAGAGACTCTAAGCTAGAATCACCACTGCTGAGTAGTAAAAGGACATTAAATAATTGAGTGATCTAAAGGACACAAACTCCATTTTGTAGGCAATATGTCTTGAACAGGGGTCTGCAGAGCACCAATGGCCTTCAGAGGATTATGACATGGTTCACAAAGCTACTTCTGTCACAATGCTGAAGCATCTGTCAGGATTCAGACTGAAACACCTTCTGCTCACTTTAGTCAGGACCAAGACTGAATGGGATTTCTGAGACAGTCTTTGCTTGACCATCTGTGCTAATTAAATCAGTCTATTGCTGTAGTATTTACAGTTGCTGCATTATTCTTCAATATAAATTCTGTTATTAGCACACTTGCTAGAATGGCTGAAATACAACAGGTTAGAATACAAGATCAGAACTGCATGTTCAAGAGAAAATGTGGATGCTCCAAATAAAGAAGAACACATGTATCCTTGTTAACCGACGTAACTAAAGTATGCTGGCCCAAACCCAATCCTCTACCCCTCTTAAGAGCCTGCTGCTGCATTAGGTGAGGTAGGTCTGTTCAGTTTTCAGTTAGGGTACAAGGAAGATGACACTTCCACCCCATTCCCATCAGTGAGCAAAGCTGCAACAGGGGTTGAGCTTGGGATTGTTGCAGCCTTGCTCACTGTCAGAAGAGGTGTGTGGAAGCATCATCCCCTTGCACTCCCATTAAAAGCTAATGGACTTTCACCCCCCCCACACACACACACCAGCTGGTTCTTAAGGTGGGCTGTGCTGGCTTTTATGCAGGTTGACAGTAAGACTAGATAGTCTTACTGAATACAGATCATTTACAGATCTGTTAAATCAGTAGTGGTCTCTTCCCTGTATAACAGCCCAGATGCTACTGTACCTCTTTCCCACCATACAGTAATTCCTTTTTTTTTTCTAGGCTAAACTTTGTTTTATTCTTTTAATCCTTTCTTTCATTTGTCTTTCTTATGAAGAAAACCATTTCAAGGTTTTGTTCTGGTATAGGATGGGGTCACATTCACATCTGACCATCATGGTCTCAATCTAGTATGACACTCTATGGTCTGATGTATAGTGTGGCCTGGTTTACTGACAGGAAAATCTTTTTTATCTTTGGGTGACCCCAATCTGCAGTGGCCACAGGCTTGTCTACATGCATCAGGAGAAGTATTCTCCTTTTTGCTCTCATCACAGTTCTATAAATCTCAGTATGCATGGCCACATGGCCATGGCTGCTTCCCCACCCCCTACCCATGCATGCAAATGCACATATTTCTGAACTCTTCCCCTGGTCTCTCACTGACATTGCTATGGAGTGCAGTCCACATGCACATGTGAATATCTCAGTTTTCTGCTCAAAACCAGGATAAATCCCCACCCACCCCTCTCCAGATTGATCAAAAGGCCAGGATTCAGCCCAGTCATCCCAGATATTGTTTGGACAGCTCACTGTAAAACTAGGTGAGACTGTTTTATTTGGCCCATGTAGATGTGCCCTTGGATTCAATTCATGATTACCTCACTAAACTCACTCAGAGCTCTGGAGCCCTGAGTGATGTTAACCTTGAGCAAGTCAGCCTTGGTCTCACCATCTTTAAAATGGGAATAACATTGGCATGTCTGGAGGCATTGTTTTGAGGACAAAATACTTTTAATAATATGTATTAGAAGTAGTAATGATAATTTTCCCAGTCTTAAAGCTACCACAAACCAAGTAAATTAGTCCATTCCATAAAGGATAACATCCTGCTTCACTGTAGGTCTTGCGCTATGTTGGAGCAAGAGAAAGCAACTTTCTGAAATCAGAGCCTAGGATGTTACTTTTTAATGTGTTTGAAAAGTAGCCCATTGCCATTCTTTATTCTTGGCAAAGTAACTTGTTATATTACTTGTGCTGCTCATTTCTTTGTTAATAGTTTCTATTACTTTTTTAAAGTATTAGTAAGAGGATGGCAAGAGAACCTATTAAAATGTCTTTTGAAATAGTTTAAAATGTATCTTTTGAAAGAAACTACAAACCATTACTTGTTACCCAGCTTATTAACATTCCTTTTTAACTGTGAGTTTGTTACAGTGCCATTAGCCTATGAAAGTAAATGGTTACAGGTAACTACAGTATTCATCATTTGTTACTTTCAGGCTGTGCCTGAAATAAATAAAATCCAAGTGGCTTCTTGCATCAGTGGATGCAAGATGGTGGACTGTCAATCTCTTTTTAGTGAGGTGTTAGTGAAACAGATGAGGAGAGGAGAACTGAGTACATTGCTCATTGTGAAATCAAGGAAAGAGCCTGTTTCTCCACTTTTTTGAGTTGCAATATGATATAAATCATTGAGTTACTGAGTCAAGATCCATCCACTTTTAGGGCAAGATAAGTCAGCAACCAGAAGGATAATACAGGGGCTGGAGAAGAAGATAAGAGTATTTATCAAAGACAGAGGCCACTGAGCTTCTGTAGCCTTGGGTAAGGATGTTTAAGCAAATAAAAGAGTAGGAAAAAACAGTCCTGCTTGATCAGATTAAAGGACTATCTAGTCCAGCATCCTGTTCCTCTTAGTGGCTAACCAGATACCTGAGGGAAGGCCAGAAGCAGGACATGAAACAATAGCCTTGCTTCCCACTGAATAATAACAGTATTCTGCCTTTGATTCTCCAGCAAGGATATATTCATCTTAATTACAAGCCATTGGTAGGATTATCTTCCATTCATTTATCAGTCCTACTTTTAAAGCTGTTTTGAATTTTAGGTTAGTGGCCATCATTACTTATGGTATGATTTTGTAGCATTATGGTGCTAGTGAGTTTAGAGAGCTTGGATAGTTACTGCTTTAGACCCTAGCTCCCAGAATGTCTGGAGGATTCCAGGAGCTATAATGCAAAAACATGTGTTTTTGCCAAGATCTGTTATGGATTTTATTTATTAGGCAAATGTTGCTCTCTAACAGTTCTTTTTAAGAAAAACAGCTGTTTCCATATGCTGTTCTTCTTTTATTTATGTATTTGAAGTGTCTGTCTATGACTCTATCATTTAAAAACTTGTATATAAGTTCCTAAGTCAGATAATATTCTAAAGTAGGCTTCCATTTAGTCATCAAAGATACTTTTGCACAAGGTGCCATATTTGTTGGTCTTTTCTCCTAGGACTACAAATAGCAGCGAAAAGGAATGATGCTTGCTCTAATTGAAGCTGTATCTGTTTTTGTTTTTGTTTTCAAATACTATACAGTAATTCAAACTGGAGTGCAATAGGGATAGTAACAAAGGCTTCCTATACAATATATATTGTAAACTATACCTCCTGTAGGTCTTAATTAGATTTTTCTTGACATTGCTTCTGAGTGTGGAATATGCAGATAAAAGCTTTATGGCAAGAGGTTTAGGATTTCAGAGGTGGATGCATTTGAAATTTTGAGAAAGTGTTTTGGGTGTTGAGGGCATGACAGTTCACAAAATGGCTGCTGTGATGGTAATGGACAGTCACAAACATTCATTTTGCAAAACTCAAACAAATGAGGCTGACCTTTCCCCCAACAAGACAGATATGTGATTTGAGCTCTAAAACATACATTGAAACATTTTAATCTGTATTTCTTCTAGCAGACCACCCACTTCAGGTCAATTTTCCTTATTTTCTGACTTTGACCTATTCTGCCAAATTTGTTTCCTATAATTAATTGGAAGGTCATTCACCAAAATTATGTATAAGAGCTACACTCCACTCATCTAAGATCCATGCTCTCTTTGATTCAAATTGAGCCCTTTCCCTCTGATTGCCTTTAAATTACTGCCCTCTTCTGCTCATATACACCTGCATCCCACATGTGTCCATCCATTTACAATCAACCTCACAACTTATTCATTCAGCACGCATGTATGTGCATGTACACACACATCTCTTCTCCAACTAACCCTCTGTTCCACTCCACTCTGCATCCCAGCCTATCATTGACATGTAGTTCCCACACTTTGCCAAGCTACCTAAAATTGAAGGGAGTCATCAGACTGGAAAGGATTCCCTAACCCAAGAATGTATCCATACTTACACAGTTATAATGCTTTGATACTACTTTTAACTGTCAAGGCTTCATTGTGTTGAATCTTGGCTTTTATAGTATCATGAAGTACTTAAATTTCCCTGCTACAGAGCTCTAATGCTGTCTAGCTCCAAGGAAAGTGCAATGGAGAATTCTAAGTCCTTCCTCAAATTACAAATCCCAGGATTTTATGAGATGGATCATTGGCTGTTAAACTGAGATCAAACTATTGTGCAGCTTGGATACACTTTAGTCTAGTGTTTGCTATTTTTGACTTTTTCCATTATTATTATTATTATTATTATTATTATTATTATTATTATTATTATTATTATGTATTTATATAGCGCTGTAGTGCTGTACACACAATCAATAAAATAGACAAAAAGAAACCTGCCTATGGCATACATTCTACAAAATGAGAACAATATACATATAAAATATTACAGAATAATAGACGATAGGAGTCAATAAAATAAGCAGGTAACAAATTAAAAACAACAAGTATAAAATATCAAGCATCAAATATATAGAGATGTTTCTAACCCCTGATCAAACTGATATATGTGTTTGTACAGGCTTTCTTCAGTTAATAAAGCCTCATTTTTACAAAGTCTTTTATGCCCCTCTAGCCTCCTTTGTCCTCCTTGACCTTTGTGTAGCTGGAGGGTTGTTGGGTTTTTTTTTTTGCAACATCTATACTGGGAGGATGATGAAGGAAGGCTGGAAAAAGACAGGCTTCCAGTGTCATGTTGCAACATGTATTTGTAGTGAACAATGCAATAAAACTTAAGATGGAAAAGAACAGGATTCCATTCTGCCTGATCCTACTGTAGCTGCGTGTACAATCCTACAACAGACAAGGCAAACAGCAGCTGCATGCAGAAACAGCAAAATAGAGGGGAAAGGGGGGGAAACAGATGAGTTTGCATCACCAGGTATCACCAGTATATGTGTGTGTGTGTGTGTGTGTGTGTGTGTGTGTGTACACACACATTTGGCCACCAAAATGGAAATTGTAACAAAAGTGGAGGCTGATGAAAGAAACACAAACAAACAAAAAACAACCCTGGATGCATATTGCATGAAAGTTTAAGTGGTATCTAAAAAGTGCAATATGTTTTTGTTTGTTTTTTATGCAAGGCTTACCTGACCTGGTTATTTCATTTAACATGTGTATATTGTTAGTTTGAAAAAATAGTTCATTGAAACAAGTTGAACTGCTCATGCTTTTTGTGGTGCAGGGACATATCCCTATTCTTTCGATGCTGTTTCTGCTTCTGGTACCAAAATTTCTGTTTTTATTATTATCAATTATTATCTTATTAATGTATAGCCTGTCTTTCTCCAAGCAATGAGACTCAAGGTGACTAACAAAAAGTTTTAAAATAATACACATTAAAACCTTCACAAAAACTTTGATAAATGGCATAAATGTTGTTTTTAAAACTATTAAACAGTGTATGATGTTAAAAACATTAACCTTCATTTTAAAAACTTGTATACAAGCCATAAAAACAGCATTACACAACATTAAAAGCCCATCCTAGTCAGTTTCTAAAAGCCTGATTACATAAAAATGTTTTAAAGAAGTAATGCCTAGGAACACATACACTTCATTGCATATTATATGACTTATACATTTCTGCGAGGCTACTCCATACGGTCACCATTGTGTCTCTCACGTTTTGTAATGTGCGTGGAACTTTTTCTTCTTGTTGTTGTTTTTAAAGTACTACTATATCAAAATTAAAATGGTCTCGCAAATGTGGAGGCCCAAACCCAGAAAATTAAGGAAAATTAGGTTTTTAGCCTTAATGATATCTGTAAAAGATACACTTTAATTCCTCCCAAGACATATCTTGGCTAGAAAACTAAAAGTGTACCCCTGTTGGCATCCTCCTCTCTTCTCTAACATGTCCTACTCAGGATCAGATCACAACATAGTTGTTGCAAGCCAGAACTGAATGGCATTGCTGAAGAGCCACAGTTAGGCCTGCTTGATAGATTGATTGAGATATAGTAACAGAACTGCCTATTAGGATCAAGGCAGGAAGAGCAGAGTGTGAGCTAGGTCAGAAGGACTGTGCTGAAGATACTATTTTGGAAACTTTAGATCTGCTGGCACTCTGTTCCCCTTGAATCAGACGGATAATTTAGGATTGTATTTCAGGGTTCACTCTTCACTAAATCCAGGACTACATTAGAAACAGTGAATAACGGTTGTTTCCCATTCTTATCACTTGCCTCTGATCCCCAAATAGGGCATGTAGGTCTTGCTGCCCCTTCTCTTCTGAACTGATTGTATGTGTGCAAGAACAGGCATCCCTGTTCTGCATAAAGCCCGTGTATTTCCCATTGTCGTGTTTGGATGTGAGAGCTGGACAGTTAAGAATGAAGACAGGAAGAAAATCAATCCACTTGAGATGTGGTGCTGGAGAACAGTGCTGAGGATTGCATGGACAGCCAAAATCAAAACAAAAACAACAAATGGGCCCTAGAGCAGATCAAGCCAGAAATCTTCCTGAAAGCCAAGATGACAAAACTGAGGCTGCCATACTTCAGACACATCATGAGAAGGCACGACTCACTGGAAAAAAACAATAATGCTAAGAAAGGTGAAGGGAAGTAGAAAGGGAGGAAGGTCACATGTTAGATGGATGGACTCTATTAAGGAGGTCACAGGCATGAATTTGCAGGGAGGAAGCAGAACAGTGGAGGACAAGGAGTCTTGGACACGTCTCATCCACGGCATTGCCATGGGTCAAGATTGACTAGAGGCTGGTTAACAACAAACAACAACAAAAAGCTGAAGGAAGTTGCAGCTGTTTCCAAGGCAAATTGTTCCACTACAGAACAGAATCTGCGGTAGCTAGAAGCCAGGTGTTATTCAGTGGCTCCCAGAAAGGCCCAAAGTGCTTCTCAGAAACTCTGCTGCTCCAGAGACTACATGGAGCAGTGGATTCAAACTAAAGGAAATGGGATTCCACCTTAACTTTAGGAAGAATATTCTGATGGTATGAGCTTTTTGACAGTGGAGTATACTGTCTCAAAAAGTGGTAGAGTCTCCTTCTTTGTGGGTTTTTAAACAGAGGTTGAATGGCCATCTGTTGGGGTGCTTTGATTGTGAATTCCTCTATGGCAGATTGAGGTTGGACTGGATGGCTCTTGAGGTCTCATCTAACTCTGTGATTATATGATTCTATGAAGGCAATGTGTACCGAAAAGTTAAAGCAAGACAGCTAATTTCTGTCCAGTTTTCTAGTTTATCTAGGTACTTTTGAATTCTGTTCCTATTTTCTAATATGTTAGCTACCCCTCCCTTTTATCATCTGCAAACCCTGTCATCTAAGCCATTAATAAAATTTTTGAAGAGTAATGGCCCTAGGACAGAAAACCAAAGCATTCAACTTGAGAATTTTTCTCAATTTGAAGGGCAGCTATTGATGATGACTCTTTGAATATAGTTTCCCAGCCAATTATGGATCCATCTGACAGTGCACCCATTTATTTTACATTTAATCATTTTGCTCCTCAAAATATTACAGAGACCTTATCAAATGCTTTGTTGAAATCCAGATAAATCAAAT
Source organism: Sceloporus undulatus (assembly GCF_019175285.1). Taxonomy (NCBI): domain Eukaryota; kingdom Metazoa; phylum Chordata; class Lepidosauria; order Squamata; family Phrynosomatidae; genus Sceloporus; species Sceloporus undulatus. Next base: position 314,604,148 of record NC_056522.1, on the reverse strand, counting down.
CTACATCATTCCCACCATCTGCTAAACTAGTCACCTGATTGAATAAAAGATATAAGTTTAGTTTGGCAGGATTTGTTCTTGACAAGCCTATGCTGGCTCCAAATAATCATTGCATTGTCATCAAGATACTTGCAGACAGACTTGCAGACATTTTAATATCTCATGGTGCTGAGGTCAGAGTGGCTGGTCCCTAGTTTCCTCAGTCTTTTCCTCCCCCCCCCCCTTTTTTTTTTAAATATATGTTTTTTATATTTTAAGAGAGGGACAATGTTTGCTCTTCTTCATTTCCCTGGCACTTCATTGTTCTTAGAATTTTTTCCAAAATTATGGCACTTGGTTTAGCAAGTACATCAGCAAGTTCCTTCAGTATTCTGGGATACAGTCAAACTTACTTTTAAAGCTGTTTAAGATGGTGTCCATCATGGCTTGTCCGTACTGGTGGAAGGTAATTGATTTTCACCACTCCTTCTGGCAGTGGCATCCCACACCTGAGTGTTACCTGGCATGGGGGGCAGGGCTTTAGGAATGAGTCCAAAAGGGCCCACCATCACCTCCCTGCCCAGTGAGTAAACCAGCACCAGTCAAGGAGGAAGAGGTGCCTGCGCTCTCCATGGCACACAGCAGGGAGGTGTGTTGGGGGGCACTCAGCTGGGTGTCATCCCTCTTCTAGGGTGTCACCTGGTGTGGTCCTCACCCCCCTAGTGGCACCACTGCCTTCTGGCAGTGCTTTCATTTGTAACATTAGTGAATTCACAGAGCTTGGCAATGATTTGTACTACAGCTTCCCAGCAAGCATGGCTTCCCCTTTACTATCTGCTATGGATTCTTCCCTGGGGAGTGTGTTAATTGCCTTCTAATCACAGGCTTTAGAGTGTAAGGAAAGAAAGTAAAAAATTTGGATTGTAATGCTAAGATGTATTTGCTCATTTTGATCAACTTCTTACAAATAAACAACCAACTCAAATGATTTGTACTGCATTGCAAGTTCACTGTGCCTTTCCTATCCATCACTGTGCAGCCAGGCTGTAATATGGTTGTGACAATTACTGGTGTGGTGGTTGTAGTAGTGTCTGCATAGCATCAGCACCAGACTCAGGGCTAGATTGTCTCCTGGGCCACTCCAAGACATTTAGCTGCCTGTGGTGAAAGATGAAGTGGACTGTGAAGTAAAATTTGAAGTGAAGTCAAATTTGGTGGTAATACAGTGGCATCTTTCACTACACATGAAGACAACAGGCTAGGATAAAGAGTTCAGGACAGTGTGACTTCACCACCATTCCCTGCTTCTCAGCATCTTCTTGGTGCCTCACTCTCCTTAATGAGCTGGTTTTTAATGTCCCCATGGTAAATACCATTTTTAATTGTAGAGATGCAAGGAGATAACTTGCTTTTTCTCATCACTTCTGCCAAGGGAGCAGAGGGTATAAAGACAGGATGATTTGTTTGTTGGTTTATTTTACAGCTGACAGCATCCCCAAGGTAGTGGCACACAACAAGGAAGGGATAGCAATAGCAATAGCGTGCAAGGGGCACAGCGTGTGGGGAAATGAATGGAGCTGGATGGCTTCGTTAGGGGAAGCTGTCAGAACTATTTCTGCTTTAAAGAAACAAGAGAACTTCTTATCCACTCAACAGCCCCTGGAAATGCCCTAAAGAGCTATATTCAGGCTGAACAGATGCCCCAGTTTAGACAGATACTTTTATTAAAAAGTCGGCTTTTTTAAAAAAGATACAGCACCTACAGTAAGCCAGTCCTTACATGCTTTCAGATTGTTTCACTTCTGAGACATTTTTCTTATCCGCTTCTTCTGTACCCATCCTTCCATCTTATGGCACATGCGGTTACCCATAGCATATTCCAAAGACATGCTTATTTACAGTTCTTAGTGAATATTGACAGGTTTTGTTGTTCTCAATTCAGTCCTTTTGTGTGTGTGAAAAGAATTACCTTGCCAAAACCAGCAGCGCGTGTTGGCCAACGCCTGATACACCAAAGTGGGGAATGTATGGTTTTCCAGATGTTCTTGGACTGCAATTTGCATCAGTCCCAGCCAGCACAGCGAGTGATAAGTGATCAAGGGAACTGTAATCCAGCAACATCTGGAGGGCCATATGGTCCCATTCCCTGAATTAGGCATAGGCAGTGGTGGCTGACAGGTGTTTCTCCATTATTGTTGATGATTCCATAGTGCATCTCTTGGAGTTCTTCAATATGCTTTGCCAAGGTTAAAATACTGAAACCCTTTAAGACCCTGTTCATGAATGCACACTCTTGTTCAGTAATTTTAGCTTCAAATGATGAGTTATATAAGTGAAAGAGATATGAGAGATCAGGGCTGTGAGAAAGACAGACAGACAGACAGACAGACAGACAGACAGACAGACAGACAGACAGACAGACAGAGTGGTGTTACACACTGGGATGTCCACCAGTGCAGGGGTGGGACTATTTAGTAAAGCTGCACAGGGCAGGGAGGGAGGGCCTGGCGCCCCCATCCCTGCTCTGCGTGACTTTACTCTAAAGTCAAGCCTAAGAGGGCAGGGATGGGGGGCACCGGATTCTTTACCTCCCTGGTGGATGGCATTGTGTGCAGCGGGGGGGGGCACTCAGCAGGTGTCACCCCCCCCTTTGATATTGTCACCCCATGTGGCCTGCCCTCCCCTAGTGATGCTACTGGATAAGTAGATAATGTTGTTAACTGACGTCTAGTGGACCTCAGCTTTTGGCAATCCTGTGGATGAGACATCTTCAAGTTCTCCAATTCTCAACCACTCATCTCATCTCCTGCAGGTTCTGGCCTGTGATTTCCCTGATTGAGGCTAACCATTTAGCATGCAGTCTTCCTCTCTTTCTACTGCCTTCAACTTTCTTATTATTATTGTCTTTTCTGATGAGTCATTTCTTATGATTTAATCATCTTTGCTTCCATTGGGAGTTCATGTTTGATCTGTTCTAGGACCCATTTGTTTGTCTTTTTGGCCATCCATGGTATACTCAGCAGTCTTCTCCAGTACTAGATCTCCAATGAATTGATTTCCTTCGTATCTGTGTTCTTCACTGTTCATTTCTCACCTTCATACATGGTGATTGGGAATACCAGGTTTGGACGATCCTAATTTGAATGTTTTGTGTTATCTTTGCACTTTAGAATCTTGTCTGTTTCTTTCACAGCTGCTTTTCCCCTTCCCAGTCTTCTTCTGATTCTTGACTGTAGTCTCCATTCTGATCAATGTTTGATCCAATAAGTAATAATAAGATTACTAAGGCTGCATCCACACTGCAGAAATAATCTGGTTTGACATCACTTCAACTGCCGTGACTCAATGCTATAGAATTCTGGGAACTGTAGTTTGTTGTGGCAACAGAGAATTCCATAGCATTGAGCCACAACAGTTAAAGTGGTGTCAAACTGGATTATTTCTGCAGTGTGGATGAAACCCAAGACTGGAGCAAGCCTGTTGGGAAGAATGGTTCTAATGTTTGGAGCGGCTTAACTTAGAAATTATTGTAAATAAAGGGACATGTGACAAAACAGTGGAAAATTATTTATGATGCAGAGAAAGTATGTAAGAAGAAAATTCTTTCTCTTTCCCAAAATATTTTTTGAACCCTGGAATCATCCACTGGAGATGAGTGGTGGAAGATTCAGGACAGTGAGGAACGTGCTATCAGATGACATAACCAATGGCCATCAATTTTGACAGCTCAAAAAAGAGATTGGACAAATTTGTGCAGGATAAGGTGTCTATTGCTGCTAGACATCATATCAGTGGTAGCTTGTTGACTGAAGAGGGAGGAATCCCACAGCTGACCCATCCATGCATGCTGGATATATTCTCTCTCTCTCTCTCTCCTCAACAGAGGTAGTAAGTGTCAGAATAGCAGTAAGTAAGAGGGAATGCTGTTGTACTCGTATCCTGATTGTATCCTGAATGTATAATAATAATAATTATTTATTTATATCCCGCCTCTCTACAAAATGCAAAAATTAAAATATACAGTCCGAACCCTCAACCCACCTCCCTTTACATCCTGAATGTAAAAGTCTGCATGCAGAGTAGTGGGGGCATTTTTCCATTTTTTTCCTAGAAAAAATGGATTATGGAATATTCTTTTCATGAGTCTCAAAGATGCTATAAGTTCCCTTTGCATCCTGATATTCCAGACTAACATGGCTATCTGTCTGAAGGATACTTAACTAAGCCAAGGTATACATAATGCATTTTATATTCCTAAACTACAAATGTGTAGATGGTGCTAATATTGCATCTCCTCCCACACACCAAAAAAAAAAAAAAAAAAAAAAGCATTTTATTGTAAATTGCGGGGAGAGGGGGTAGTTTTCTTCCATGGCTTCAGAATTCCTGGAAATTTTAAATCTACCTGTTCTTCTATGACTGTAGTGGAAATAGAATATTGGACTAAATAGGTCTTTGGTCTGACCCAGCACATCTCTTCTTACATTCCAGTAGAATTCAAACACTCTTCAGCAGAGGAAATTCATTATTTGAAATGACCTTGAGTTATCAGATATTGAAGTGATGAAGGACTAAGTGACCTAGATCCATGTATGAAATCCACCAAGCACCAGTTTTAGAGATCATACACATGTAGCACAAGAACCTGGAAATGTTTCAGAGGTCCATCTCTCTTCTTTCCAATATAGATGGCACTGCAGCATGAATTACATTTACAGCATTACACTTCCATGTAACATGAGTCCTGGGTGAGATTCACAAGAATCTTTTTTAGAAATAGTAAAAAGCAGTCCTGAGATAACTTGTTATTCTTCACCTCTCAGAATAGACATGGGGACTCGTGCCTTTGGACCGGGTATGAAAAGGGCATAAAGGATCATTTTGCCTATGAAATCTTTATCTATTTGACAACAGATAAAACCAATGTTTTATTAGTATTTTTCTTTCCTTTTTTCCAAAGATTTTCAAAGTTGTATTACTTCTTTCCCCTTTACAGGGTGCATGTATGTTTATACAGATATCTAAATGAATGATATTTCAAGGTTACCATCTGAATCATAGCATCATAGAATTGCAGAGTTGGAAGAGACCACAAGGGCCATCCAGTCCAACCCCCTGCCATGCAGGAACCCTCCATCAAACATCCCCAACAGTGGTCACCCAGCCTCTGTTTAAAGACGTCCAAGGAAGGAGATTCCACTACACTCTGAGGGAGTGTGTTCCACTGTCGGACAGCCCTTACTGTCAGGAAGTTCCTCCTAATGTTGAGGTAGAATCTCTTTTCCTGGAGCTTGCATCCATTGCTCCAGTCCTGTTCTGTGGAGCAGCAGAAAACAAGCTTGTTCCCTCCTCAATATGACACCCCTTCAAGTATTTAAACACGGCTATCATACCACCTCTTAACCTTCACTTCTCCAGGCTAAACATTCCCAGCTCCCTAAGTTGTTCCTCATAGGACATGGTTTCCAGACCCTTCACCGTTTTAGTCGCCCTCCTTTGGACACGCACCAGTTTCTCAATGTCCTTTTTGAATTGTGGTGCCCAGAACTGGACACAGTATTCCAGGTGGGGCCTGACCAAAGCAGAATACAGTGGCACTATTACTTCTCTTGATCTAGACACTATACTTTTATTGATGCAGCCTAAAATAGCATTGGCCTTTTTAGCTGCCACATCACACTGTTGACTCATGTTCAACTTGTGGTCTATTTGGACTCCTAGATCCCTTTCACATGTAGTCTCGTTCAGCCAGGTGTCCCCCATCCTATATCTGTGCATTTCATTTTTCTGCCCTAAGTGCAGTACCTTACATTTCTCCGTGTTGAAATTCATTTTGTTAGCTTTGGCCCAGCTTTCTAGTCTATTCAGGTCATTTTGAATTTTGATCCTGGGGAGTTAGCTAGTCCTCCTAATTTGGTGTCATCTGCAAATTTGATAAGTGTGCCCCCAATTCTTTCATCCAAGTCATTGATAAAGATGTTGACTAGCACTGGGCCCAGGACAGAACCCTGTGGGACCCCACTGGTCACTTCTCTCCAGGATGAAAAGTAGCCATTGTTGAACACCCTTTGGGTTCAGCTGGAAACCAATTACAAATCCATCTAACAGTTACCTTACCTAGGCTGCATTTTACAAGTTTGTTTGCAAGAATGTCATGGGAAACCTTGTCAAAGGCCTTACTGAAATAAAGATATACTATATCCACAGCATTCCTTTCATCTACCAAGCTGGTAATTTTTTTCAAAGAAAGAGATAAGATTTGTCTGGTATGACTTGTTTCTCTGAAACCCATGTTAACTTTTTGTGATTATGGAATTGTCTTCTGTTTAATGATCTGCTCTAAAATCTTTCCTGGTATTGATGTCAAACTAACTGCATGAAATTACATGATAGTAATTCTCAATGTCTTTGTGCATTCCTTTGCTGTGCTGAAATAAGGATTACAAATTCCTGGGCAGAGGTTTGAAAAAAGATACTTTTTTCAAATAGCTTTATACTCCCCAAATTATGTAGTCCAAAACAACAACAAAAAAGAGCATGCTTTCCAAACTCTGGCAAATTTCCCATACATTTTCCAGCAATGCCTTTATTAGTCTGATGTAATATGAAAAATAAGGAAAGAAAGGGAGAAATGGATTCTTGTTTTGCTTTTATGAGAGATGTATTTTAGCACAAACTTTGATGGATTACAGTCCCCTGCTTAGAGGCATTTGTGTTCCCCTGAAAATACAGCACATTGAGTCTTGGCATCACCCAGAGGTATAGCGATGGAGGGGAGGAATGAGGGGACAGCTCCCCCCCTCAAATTAAAATGAAAGGCTGTCATTCTTTGGATATATCATGAGAGAGAAATAGACAAGAATGTTTGATAAAGTGGAAGGTAGTAGAAAGAGAGGGAGACCACATTACAAATGGATTGATACAGTCTAGAAGTTATGGCCCTGAGTTTGCAAGACCTGAGCAGGGCATTTGATGAAAGAGAGGTCTCTTATTCACAAGGTCACCATAAGTCAAAGTCACCTTGATGGCAAATAACAACAAATGAAAATTTTCTTCAGTTCCACAAGTGGTTAAGATGCTGATTGCAAGCTTGGCAGGTTGGCAGTTCAAAGCCTAGGTGCCACATGATGGGGTGAGCTCCCACACTAGTCCCAGCTTCTACCAACCTAGCAGTTCAAAAGCATGCAAATGCAAGTAGATAAATAGGCACCACTTCAGAGGAAGGTAAACAGTGTTCTGTGCAATCATGCCAGCCACATGATCACAGAGTAGTCTCTGACAGTGCTGACTATTTGGCTTAGTAACAGAGATGAGCACCGCCCCCTATGGTCGGACACAACTTGACAACCTTGTCAATGGGGAATACCTTTACCTATCACAAATTTCTAGCATTACAGTAACTAAAATATTTAATTGGGCATTGAAATGCAAGTTTCATCCAAATAAAAGGAGCAGGTAGACCTCTCAGGAGAATATGAATACTGTACAGCACAAGATTGTTAGGTGTGTTCACTTTTTAGTGTCTCACTGTCTGCAATGATAGAATTTTAGGAATTAAAGGAAAATTTCACAGGGGGACAGAATTCTTATTTAGTAAGTCAATGTTCTCATTTTGCCCCCTACTACCCTGGCATGACCCCAGTTTAGGAGCAGATGCACCACTTGCCTGCTCATCAGAAATCCTGTGCATCTCCCAGACATAGAAATGGCAAAGACCTTGTTTCCTTTTGCAATATTGTAGTAAAGCAATAGGGAGTGCTCTTTTCATGCTGCCAGCAACCAAACTGCTGAATTGCCTCCAAAGGGACCTTTCACAAAGGGACTGTAAAGTTAGCCACTATCTAAATCACAATTTCACAGGCTGCCTGGAAATTTGCAAAATTGTTGTGACGTGCATGAAATTGACCATTGCATAAACAGGTTATGGGTGACTGTGGAATAACCACAGTAAATATCCCATGAGAAGGACAGATGTAGGTTGCAGTCATAATCGGGCCTCACATTCACAGATATTCCATGGCACTTTTATAAAAAAAAAAGTGCAATAGAAGGAAAGATATACACAGAGAGTATTATTGTTTTTATAATGTTGGCTAATATTCTGTGTGGTCATACTGCATGCTGTTCGATCTGGTTTTCATTTCCTGTTAGAACTCAAAATTTATTGGTGATGACATGGTTCCTATGAATTACATTTAAATTTTGAAAATGCGCTACTGACAGCCATTAAAAGAGTTTCTGGCTTGTGTTGGGTTTCACTGTGCTCCTGATCTCAGCTGGCATTCTTGAACAGCACAGAGGATGAAATGGAACCCAATCCCTCTGAAGCCTGCAAAGATGATCCCATGTGGATGTTGAACAGTCATCGCACACCATCCTTAGGGACCTCCTGGCCAGTGATGAGTGAATGTGAATCATTCAAGAGAGTCAAAGATTGATCTCAGCAATGCTGCTCATCTGTCATCAATGTGGTTGGATAGAGAACCTCATTAAAATGTTCAGAAGGAGCCTGTCAAAAGTGCCATAATCACACATACACTCACAGAGTTCACTTCTCCCGCATGCGGCACAGTCTTTATTAGAGATATAAATCTGTGCTTGCTTTGTTCCTACATGCTAGCAAGATTTTTTTTAAAGGTTTTTATTTTACAAGGGTTTTTGTATATTTTTCAATTTTATTTATTTTATAGTGTATTAATTTACTTATTACATTTGGTGACTTTTTAATGTTTTGTGCAAAAAATATTTGTGTTCTTTTTTGCTTTTTTTCTGCTATAACAGCAGTGACTCTTTCACTCTCATGCAGGAAGACTTTAGGAAATCCATAAGACTTTAAAAGTATGCGGAAACAAGGCTCACATGAAATCTGAGTGATTTCCTGGTTTTAATGTCCTGTATTCATCAGTACCCTTAACTTTAATAACTAGTCCCCAGGTAGAATGTTGTAATTTGCCATCAAATCAGCTTTGACTTATGACAGCCCAACGAATGAGAGACCTCCAAGACTCCTGTACATCAACAGCCTGTTTGGATCTCTGGACCAGTGCAATGTTGTTAAGTAAACTGTTATCTTCAATTCACTAATCATTCTTGAACCCTATAGGCAAGATTCCCCTACACCAGCTTGAGAGTGACCAGTTTTATTTCTCATCCCACTTTCCAGTGCAGGGAAGTTTCAGGAGGGAGGGAGGAATACAAAAACATGTCCACTGGTGTCTGCAAACAGCAGCTGAGGGTGATCACTAGCATACTCTTCCTTTTGATTGGGTAGGAGAATAATACATAGAGGATTCTGCACTGTTTTCTCACTTATCAGAGAAAACAACTTGAATTCTTCACTCCCTATAGCTTATCAACTCCAAGGGTTTCTGAATAAACAGATTATCTAGATCAGTGATTTCCAAACTCTCATTTCTTAGTGTGTTTTGGACTTCAACTCCCATCAGCCATCTTGGCCTATGATCTGAGATTCTGGGATCCAACGTTCAAAGTACCTGGAAGGCCAGAGTTTTTGGAATTCCTGGTCTAGATCCATTTCAATCTGGTTTTGGGGCTGGCTATGGGACAGAGACAGCTTTGGTCACCTTGGTGGATAACCCATAAAAGGAAATGAAAAGCAGAAGTGTGTCCCTGTTGGTTCTGCTGGACCTCTCAGCAACCTGCAATACCATCAACCATGGTATCCTTCTGGACCACCTTCCTGAAATGGGACTTGAAGGCATCCCAAAATAAAAAAAAATCTCACCCCAAAGCTCTGGAGAGGACTGTGAATAGATGTTTTATCTTGACAAAGCAGGAACGTACAATACTGCAGTCTTTGTTCTCAGCAGCCTAGGACCTTGACACTTCAAAGTTCTTCACTTGACAGAAAATGTCCTACTGAAGAATTGTACCAGTCACGAGCCAGGCTTCCCTCGCAATTTCCCCGACTCAGGATTGGCTAGCATATAGAATCTGACTGGATGTTGTTCTTCTTAGACGAGATATTTATAATAGTGCTACCATGATGGAAACTCCCCCCCCCCCGGCCCTTCCAAAATATGTATCATTCATGGTGTGTGCTTATATTTAATTTAAGACCAACTAGTAAATATTTATCCATGGACTAAAAATAAAGAGACCAATGTTCACTTTTTCTTTCTATAAAAAAAAGCCTACACTGTTGGTCGTTTGGCTGCTCTTAGCTAGAATCCTCTGATCTTTTATACTAAGGCAGACTTTTGTTGTTTTATTTTATTTTTAATTGGGCTGGTTTCCTGCAGTTCCTGCTCTGACCAAGGAGCATCCCTGCCAGGCTCCCCCCAAACAAGCCCACCCTCCCTGCCCCCTCTTCTCTGGCTAAGTGAAGCTTGTTTCCATGGTAGCCTCATTAAATTTGCATCTTGTTCAGCTTGGGCTACATCACGGCTGCAAGTTGTATTTTTAGCCCATGGCAGTTACATAATGAGGGAGCAACTGGGGAAGGGGGAGGAGAGGAGGTTGGTTCCAGTGAAAAACAGTGACTTGGTGGGGCCTGTGTAGACTAGCGTTGTTCATCCGAGGTCCTGCAGAACTTCTCCAGAAGTGGAGACATCCACAGCTGTCCCTGTCACATATTGCACCAGTGCAGAGACAAGTTTTTCCTCTCCATGTGTTCAGCCAGTCAAGGCCATGGATTTCACTTAATCCATGAAGGATGATTGATGGATACCATCTCCAGTACATGTCAAAAGCTTGAGAATAGTTTCCCGCAAAAGTAAGCCTAGGAGATTAGTGTGCCTTGCCTTGCCTTTTGGAGAGGATGCAACACACAGGCTTCCTGATGGAAAGAAAAGAGAAATATCCTAGTAGCCCTTTTTGCATTGACTGATTTATTGGATTTCTATCTGTTTTCTCAGAGCCGCTGAAATATATATATATATTCCAAAAAGCAAAACTTGATTTTGCCATTTTATATAGGCGACACAATTTTGCTTACATTATATTTAATGGGACTTGAGTATCCACAGATTGTGGTATCCATGGGTGGTCCTGGAATAAAATCCCAGTGGATGCCAGGAGCCTACTGTACTTACTTTGGAACAAGCCTCACTGAAAACTAGAATCTATTTTAGATTTAGACCTGTCCTGGGCTGTATTGTTAGGCTCTTTCCCATATGGAATATTAGAAACTCTAGATAAAGAAGGAGGAGCAAAGCTTGGTAAAGTTACTCTTTTGAACTATGGCTCCCCGAGTCCCCTGCCTAGCAAGGTTAGTAGCCATTCTAGCTGGAGGCAGCAAACCAAAAGAGTACAATTCCAAAGCTTTGGGGAGAAATTCACAGCATATTTTCTGGCCACAACAGTATCACCCCCCACCCCCACCCCCAGAAAATGAAGCCATATTGTCATAGGAAGGAGGAATGTCTTGGTTTCTTCCCATGGGTTCCTGGAATCTTGATATGATGCAAGCCATTCAGGAAAATGTATGGCAGTGGGTTACAATACTGCAAAGCTGCACCTGTCAAAATGGCCCTAGGATGTTACAGTTTTCAGTATCAGGCTGGTCTTTTATAATATTTGTCACAAATAGGAGACTTCCTACCTTCTATGAAGGCAGCCTTTGATAGCAAAGAGTTTTGGGGAAAATGAAATAGGAAGCTTGCACTGTCTCATGTCAACCTCACAAAATATAGGTGTGCATCTTCCTTTGTCCTGTTTATGGTTTAATGAGAAAGAGTTTGAACTGCAGAAATCCTTGATCTGAGTATTATTTGGCAAATGATTGTGTTATGCTAAGCCCTTGTTTATGGTAATCACAGGTTTGTTTGTTTTTTGCTTAAGTCACAAATTACATGGCGGATCATCAAGCAAACCATATTGTTTGGTGTGTTTCTCATTCTTTCTTTCCTGCCCCCATGAGCCAGGTCCTGTTTCAGGGTGGGCAGTGGGGGAAACAAACCTGAGTTGTGAGTTTGGGCTAAGTCAGAGTTGCAGATTTGGATGTCATAACAAGTCATGATTTAAACAAGGCATAGTTCATAAGTCATCAACAAACCATAGCTTCTGCTTGTAATTTATAGCAGGTTAATGGAGATGTGGCTTTATATATCACAACAAGCCAAATTTCAACAAATCACATCATAGCTTATCATGACCCTAGTCTGTGTGGCCTTTGGCAAGCCATGATTTCTCAGCTCTTTAGACAATGCTTTAAAGAGCTACATAAAAGTTATGTTATGTTCTTATTATCCTTTAAAGCTTGTGAGAGTCATGTTACACTTTCATTCAAAATCATGGAGGTGGTATCTTTTTTCTGGACAACCACTTTCTGGCAGATGTTAAAACAAATGGAAGATGTTGCTTGATCCATTTGTATCTCTTATTCTCTAGGACAAACTATGCAGCAGCTATCTTTGTCAAACTGTTTAGAAAAGTGGAACACTGAAATAAAAAGGTACATCCCACAGTGGGATCCACATAGAACATAATCTATCAAGTGATGCAGCTGCTGTGCAACCTCTGCTTATTTCTGAACAATTGGGCAAGCCTCCTCCACAATGAAATGAGTGGAGGCTGTTCATGATGGATTGCTCCCATAGTGTCTTTATTATGGTCTTTATTTGTTCCTGTCCCTAGGCTAATGTCAGGGGATTGTAAGTGTCTCAGCTCCTAGCACTTGTAGTTTGCAGAATGTCATATCTTCTCCTTCTCTCCCTCTTTTCCTCATGAGCTCAATATCGACAAAATAGTAATTTAACAGGGCAAGTCCAGGGCATTTTTGCCCCAAGCATATTTATTCAGAAGTAAAGCTCACTAAAGTCAGCCCAGTTGTCTTATTCCCCAATGCAGGTTTGTTAGCTTTTGTTCCTTCTGGCAGAAAACCCAAATCTACATAACACTTCTGCTTCCATAAATATTGTTAGACATTTGGTTGTCTCTGATATTGTGAGACAAAATGAGAAAAAGAATTCAGAGACAAAGCTGTGTTAGTCTGGAATATCAGCATGCAAAGGGATCTTGTAGCACCTTTGCATACTGAGACAAAGACGTTGGTAGCATAAGCTCTCCTAGACTTAAGTCTATTTCATCAGATGCATATAGCGAAGTGCCTAGCTATGAATGAGCTGGTTGTATGTGTAAATAACAATAGAAATGCAAAATTTGTGGTTATCATGGTGAGGTGACAAGTTCAATTTTAATGATGGTTGTAGGGGGACAAATGCAGGAAGAAAGATGTTGCCTAAAGCCAAGGTGAGTAGATAACCATTTGAATGGTGGAGGGAATTATTGAAAGGTCATGTGATGGTGAGTGAGACCCAGAAAGGAGATGTGATAAACTGGCTGAGAGAGCCCTCATGAGGCTGGGATGTTCAGTGTTATAATACTGTATGTGTAGTGTGCTAGGAAATTGTTATCTTTGTTCAACCCACCGTTGATGGATTGGATTTTTGAGGGTATATTCCAATTTTACTGTTTCTCTTTCCAATCTTCTTTTGTAGTATTTTTGTTCAAAGACTGCTATTCTGAGGTCTGAGATGGAATGTCCCATTAGAGTGAAGTGTTCTGCAACTGATTTTTATGTATTCCCATTCCTAATGTCTGATTTATGTCCATTTATCCACTGGTGCAGAGGCTGGCCTGTTTGACCAATGTAGCGTGCTGAAAGGTATTGTTGCAGAGGATGGCATACATCACTTTAGAAAAAGAATGAGGAAGGAAAAATATTTCTAATATTATGAGTAATGTGATTAGGCCCTTTGATGACATTTCCCGAGTAGATGTGTGGGCAGAGTTCGAATCTGGGTTTGTGGTAAAGTCTTGAATGGTTTTTGTATGCATTACTTAATATATAGATTTCCTTCATGTTTTCCCTATCAACTAAAGCATATTTGTTTCTGTTTTTCAGTTGTATATACTTTTATCCATTTGCATGTTTAAAACTGTACCCATGGCTTTGTGTATGTTTTATTTTTCTGATCTTCACCACATGCCTCACAGAAGTACAGGTTTTGGACACAAGTACTTCATCGCATAGCAGTTGGGGCAATTTTTTTTTTTTTGCTGAGAATTTCCAACTCAATGAAACAAAATAAACAAACAGCTTCATACTGAACTAACAGTGTCTAAGTGGTTTACAACTGTAAGCTAATTGCCCCCAACAATCTGGGTACTCATTTTTAGCGACCTTGGAAGGATACAAGCCTGAGTCAAGCTGGTATTGAACTCGCAACCTTATGGTTTTGAATGAGTGGCTGCAGTACAGGCATTTAACCACTGCACCACCAGGGCTCCTATGAAATTATTTTCTATTCTGAATCTGATCAAGTTGGTCCTAGAAAGCCTTGTTTATTTGAGTCAGCTCTTGAGTGTGATATTAGAAGTGAAAACTAGAATTTGTTACTAGAAGAAGAATTTGATATTAGAGGTAAATACTAAGCTGACTCCATTTACCTTGTCTGTCCCACAACTGCTAGCTCATTGCTCTGCACAGCTGCCTTTGAGCCCCATGCCTACAGCCATACCACCCAGAACACACCCAAAGTTGGATACTAAGCAGGATTGGACCTGGTTAGTACTTGGATCTCTCAGCTTGTCTCTGATCTTAGTTTGACACATGGTTTGCTTCACATCTAGCAAACCAAACCAGAAACATAAGATGGAATTCAATATGAAGAGGAGTCTTAGAATATATACACTTGTCCCTCCACATTTGCTGGGGTTAGGGGCACAGGACCCCAGTGAATGTGGAAAAACCACAAATAACAAAACATCGGCCCGTTACAGACAGGCAGGAAAGTACGCACGGAGCGCGTACTAGGGTTAGAAAGGGGTGGTGCTTCCGCACCCCCCTAACCCTAGTGCGCGCTCTGCGCACACAAAATGGCGGTGGCCGTTCCACACGGGCGCCGCCATGAGGACGTCACGACCGCGCCACCTCTATATGGGGCGGCGCGGAAGTCACGTCCTCGCTCCGTGCCAGGGCGCCTAGTGCGCCCTTAGCGCGGAGCAGGAAGGAGTTCCGTTTCGGAGCTCCTTCCTGGTTTGGTCTGCTGGGCGCAGCCTTCAGACGGCTGCGCCCAGCAGACCAAAGGAGAAAGGGGCCAAGCGGCCCCTTTCTCCTCCTCCCTGCCGCCGCGGGGTGTCCTTGGTGCTTGAAGCCCCAAGGACACCCCTTTCCAGGCTGCGGGGAAGGGGCCTTTTGCCGCTTCCCCGCAGCCTGAAAAGCGGCGGATCGGAGCCTCAGCGGCTGCCGCTCTAGACGCTGAGGCCCCAATACAGTGGGGAAAGGGGCAGGTGCAGCCCACCCCAAACGGGTGGTCTGTAACCCGCCATCATGTTTTTACCTGAGAGAACTCCTCGCTAGGAATCTCTAGGTCCTCCAGTGCAATCTGTGATCAACATCTGCCAGACATTGACCATAGAATGGCACTGGAGGAGCAACAAATGCCTAGTGGTGTTCTCTCTAGGAATCTCTAGGTCCTTCTGTGCAACCTTTGATTACAGTTGATCATAGAGTTCTACTGGAGGACATATAGATATTCCTAGAGAGAATATATTAATAAAATCCATGAATAATCAAATCCGCAAAAGACAAAGCTGCAAATATGGAGGGATGGATGTATATTTTTTAAAGAGATTTTATTTTTAAAAAGTCCAGTATGTTTTGGCTGGAACATATATGCATGAACTTCTTCAGGGCAAAACAATTTAAAATATTTAGAGAAAGGGGTATAAGAACAAGAAATGTTTGTATTGAAATTATGCCTGACCCTCTGATCTGTGTGCTCCAACTTTGCAGAACACATCATAAGAGGAACACCATTCTTCTTAGTTGTCTGCTTAACCTAAAGAGAGTTGCCCTGCTATCACTCCATCCTCCCCAGGAAGATCTATGGAACAGATGGATTCTGTGCAAAAGGTTCAGTCCCAGCCATTTCCATATGGGTCTGAGTCTGGCATACTGAATGGTCACTACTGGTAGACAGTATTGAACTAAATGGACTAGTGGTGTGATTCGTTACACACCCACCAATATTTCACAGATAGAAATGAAGATGTGTGGTCAAGCAATATCAGAGTGTGGTCAAGATGGTGAAGTTATTAATGAGGAAAAACACACAAATTAGGAGTGGCAACAGAAGGTTGTTTTTGCCTGAGTCCACTGAGAAGCGCAAGGTTTTACTGCTGCTCCTTTCCTCTTCTCCCTCCTGAGAAACTGAAAACAAACAACTTTTGCACTTTGAACTCAGTTTGCAGCAATTGAAATAAACAAAGGAGAAAGGGGGATAGTGGGAGGAGGAGAGAGAAACCGGGACATTTTTAAAGCAACTGAAAAAGTGGGACAACAGAGGATTAATCCAGACTGTCCCAGCCAAATTGTGACAGTTGGAGAGGGATGTCTGTTATAAAGTTGTTTCCTGTCTGGAGCAGTGGCACAGCAAGGCCATGTCCCTATTGGTGGGAAAACCCAGTTTTCAGGGCTTCTGGATCCTTGAGGAGGATGAGCTGTGCATACAACCGGCACCCACAATGGGATAATACTGGCAGCACAGTCTGCGCACTCCCCAGGAGACCCATTTACCTCTTTTCCCATGGCTCATGGCCATCCTATTGAGCTTTGGTGTGCTGTACTGGTAGCATTGTTGTACTAATATGTTCTTGTGTGATCATTTTGCACATATGCAAAAGGAATGGTGCAGTGAAAGTGCTATGGCAGGGAGGTGGAAGTTCCAGGAAGGAACTTTCTGGAACTTTCCCCCATCCTCGCACCAGCACACAGTCCACACACTCAGGAGATTCTGAGTTTTTACTCTAATTTGGAGCAAATGGGGACTCTTTACTCTGGAGACTCACCGTGGAGCGTGGATTGGACATGTGTTTCACCTGTTTTGGCCCTTTGCATCATCTAAACAAGTCATTGCAGGAATGGGGCAGGAACATTTCTTCTCCGTGTGGACATGCTCCAAGTCACACTTGTCTGTCATTCCATGACCTTGGCTCCAAATCAGAAAGCAGTTATTGCAGTGTACGTGGCAATGTTTGGCTTTCCATGAGAACCTAGCTGATGGTGAAATGAGGCAGGTCTTAGGAAAGTTACTTGTTGGTTTGAGTTCCCAAATTGACAGGGGGAGTAGTCATCCATAAAATTGCAAACCAACAGTAATGTGGTGGCAGTACTAAACCCATGGAATTGCTCCACACATCAACCAGCTGCTTCATGTGCAGTTCTCATGACTGCCACTTTTGATACCATGCCTCTACAAGTTAAGAAGATAATCTTATTTGGGCAATGTGGAAGCAGTTGTGAGAACGACTTGATAGAAAGTATGGAATAGCTTCTGAAGAGTGGTGTTTTGTGTCTAAATTTGGTCTTGTTGTCTTGTGGTTCCAGATCAAATGTGTTCACAAATAAGAGCATTGTTTTTAAAAAGATCTGCCAGCAGCACATACAACAGATCACCCCTTGTCAATAGCAATAAAGATTCTGCAAACCAAATCTTGCCCTTTGTTGTTCTCATGTAGCATGTTTGCCTTCACTTAGGCTGTAGTGTTTGTCACCACTGGCCTAGTTTATTCAGTAGAGCGTTTATTACTTGTGTTGCTAGGAGAGAAAAATGGGAGGGGGGAAACAGCTTGACTCTAAACCAATAACTCTGGGCTCTAATATAAGCTATCTTTTTGTTTGTAAACTGAGAGGAAAATTGATCTGGATTCATTGGGATATAACAAACACACAACCCCATGATGCCATTTTAACAGCCAGCTATCAGAAAGGCAGCTCACTTTAAGCAGCCTGTATTACTGGATTCTTCAACATCCTGATGGTATTTACTCTTGATGGTGGGGCAAACATATAGACTGAGCTTCTGCATCAGGAGATATGTCTCACATGTGTAACTATGATATGTCTCCTATCTACATCCCACTTTTTCTCCACTGCAGCCCCATTCCCAACATGGTTATTTTTTGGCTGTTAAGAGTTGGGGAGCAGCAGAGAAGCATCCAACTATTTTCCTGTAGCTGGATACATAGAAATTACATCACCCTCAGGAACAACCCCCAAGAAATCCTGGAGGACAGCTGTTGTTGTACATGCACTTATAGGAAAATAGCTGGGAACCTCTTTGCCATTCCTCCTGCTTAACTGGAGCTGTATTTCTGTGGAGGGAGGCAGGTGTTTTGGTTGTTGCACAGTTAGTACAAAATTCCAACCTTTGTAATAACCAAAACAGTGGCTTACATTAGTGTAAGTGGAAGTTACCATATTGTAACTCACTAACAGATTCACATGTTTCTAAGAAGAGCAAATGTATAATGTGCTTTTAGTAAGACAATTCTAGGAAACTCAGTCAGGACCAGTGGCAAGTTGGTGGCAATCTGGGCATATTGTCCCTTCCCCACATCACCTGGAAAGTGAAGGTGACAGTTGCAACTGCCCTCCATCTGGTACTTCTTTATGGCCTCCTTCTGCCAAGACTTTCCCTCTAGTAAATGTCTAGTATGGCACTGAAAATAAAAAGATTGGGTAAAGATGGTGGTCCCTCCTGGAAAATCCTATCACCTAGCACTGCTCTGCAGAACACCAGCCCCACCAAGAGTTGCTTTTAAGGAGTGGTGGCATCAGCTCCAAAAGGCACTTCAGATCCCATGGGCCTGAGCATTTGCTTCACCATCCATGTGCTGACATTGGATCTAATAGTGCAATTCACAGATGCATATCCAAATGTCATGCATAGAAGGCCAGTTATAGTCCCATCATAGATTCCTCCCCCCGCATTGGCACTTTTGTTTTGACAGAATTCTAGCCCAATGCTATGTCTTTACACAGGATTAAGGTTGAGTGAACTCACAAATACTCAGAATTCACTATTCAAGATGGTAGAATCTGAATTTCAAATGATTTTCACTCAAAATGTTGGTGCTAGTGTCCTCTGGATTGTTTTGCTTGTGTGAAATGTGAAATTATGTAGCTATCAATTACTGAATAATAAAATATAATCAAATATCAAATGATATTTGAAATCTACCATGAGTGCCATTATGGGAAGAAAAGCCAGGGATATATTTAATAAATACATAAATTGAATAAACTAATCAGATGCCCTGG
Organism: Sceloporus undulatus; assembly: GCF_019175285.1. Classification (NCBI taxonomy): domain Eukaryota; kingdom Metazoa; phylum Chordata; class Lepidosauria; order Squamata; family Phrynosomatidae; genus Sceloporus; species Sceloporus undulatus. The sequence goes on along the minus strand of NC_056522.1, from coordinate 314,585,100 downwards.
GGAAATACTTGAATGTTCAGAGAATATCTGGCAAATAGTTGATATCAATAACCATAAAGGATTTTTTTTATATACCACAGTCCTTTTAAGTGATAAGTTATAAGCAACATAGTTTATCTGTAATGAAATAATTTAGGGGTTGTGAAAGGTATCATGTAGGTAACACAGTGAGTAGGAACAAAGTTTCTTTATTAGTATAATGAATAAAAATTTCTAGATACCTTTAATGCTACAGTATTTTACTGCCTATTTTGAGAACATTTTTCCAGTTTTATACAGTTCTCTAATCAATCCTAAGATTTTTTTAAAAAATAATCTTTGAAAGGCAACGGAAAACAGCAAGGAGCAAAAGTAAAAACAAGTTATAACTATGATGAACATACACAATGGGATTCTTTCTAAACACAGTAATAACTAATGGGAATGAATTACTCTTGAAAACAATTTACTGTGAACTGATATATGGATAAAGGTATATCAACACATATTCTCCTCTGAACTAAAGATCTAGAAGAATATTTTACCCTGCCTAATTGACTAGTCAGACATTAAACAAATTATAGTTTTTAATCCTCTCATCTGTCCTTCTGAGCCCCTGGTCATCCCTACTGTTAAAAGAGGACAGAAACATCTGTACCAGTCACCATCAGTAACTCCAAATCCATTTTGCTTCTTTACATAGAATGATGTGCTCTCTTTATTAGATGTATACTATTAATCTTGTCTTCAATTAGTAATATATCTTGCTCTGGGCTGTGGTGAAAGATTTAAAGTACCAATGTAAAGTCTGGTGGCCCGTTCATACTATTCTATGGCAGCATTATGATTCCACTTTAACTGGCATGGAAACACATTCTGCAATTCTGAAGTTTGTAGTTTGCTGAGGCAGTAGAGCTCTCTGGCTAAGAATTCTAAATACCCCTCTGTAAACTACAAATCAGGGCCCTAAATATACCAGTGACACCAAAATCTTGGAAGGTAAGCTGGATCAGCCCTGGTTAGTATTCGATGTGAGACATTTGGCAGTGGGACATGTGTGACCAAGCAACATCAGGGTATTGTCAAGTTGGCAAAAATTATCAATGACAAAGAACAAACCAAATATGATAGGTTGATCCTGTTTGTAGTTTAGGGTGGGGTGTTTGGCTTTTGCCTCAACCAACTGGGAAGGGCAAGATTCTGCTGCCTCTTCTCTCCCACCAGGGATGTAGCCTGGATTTTGGGAAGGGGGGGGGTCCAGACTAAGTACCACCATTATAATGGGGCTTGGGTGCAGCGGCGCAGCGGCACACACCATTCATTTTATCTAATGGGGGGGGTCTGGACCCCAAGACCCCCCCCCCCGGCTACGTCCCTGCTCCCACGCTGACTTAACTGAGCTCAAAGTGCTTTTGCACTTTCACTTTGCTGCATCTGAAATAAGCTGATGATAGAGAAGGAAAGTGGAAGGAAAAGCAAGAAACTGGAGCGTTTTTAAGAGCAACTGAAAAAGTGGGATGGCAGATTACTGTATATATTCATCTATAAGTAAAAAAAATATATGCCCAAAAATTGGCCCCAAAATCCCAGGTTGACTTATTTACAGGTCAGTATGGTAATGTGATAGCAGCTGTTTCAGATTTCCCTATACAGTCAAGAGAGTAGTTTCTTTCTTTCTTGAGCCAAGCAGAAAGAGTCCTGGGTGACTGCTGTTTGTTTAAGAGTCCCTCTCCTGCCTGCTTCTCCTTTGTCTGGGGAGTGAAGGCTGAAACAAGCTGAAACTCTGAAGCTTGCGCTCACACATACATGCACTGAAGGAGCCTCCAAGTTTTACCCTCAACTTTTTCACAGTTCATGGTAAAATCCCTAATTTTGGCCCCAAAACCTGCCCTTGACTTATACATGAGGGTGACTTGTACTTGAATATATATGGTAATCAGGACTGTCTCTGCTAAATCAGGACAGTTGGAGGATATTGGCAGCCCCATCTCATAAGCCTCAATGCTTATTTATAGTCATAGCTCAATAACATGGGCCAGTGTTGTGTAGTGGTTTGAGCTTTGGACTGTGACACTGGGAAACAAGGGTTTGAATCCCGGCTTGGTCATGGATCCCACTGGGTGATTTTGGGCAAGTCACACTCTCTCAGCCTCAGCCTCAGGCAATGGCAAACCTCCTCTAAAGAAGTGTGCCAAGAAAACCCCATGATAGGGTCTTTTTTGGGCTACCATAAGTTGGAAATAACTTGAAGGCTGATAACAACAACAGCTCTAACATATTGGAAGCTGAACCCTTTCAAAGGACAACCTGCCTGTGTAGCACAGAGCTCCTGAAATGAAGCCTTCCTCACATCTTCCACTTACCCAACACTTCCATCTTTGTCACCATTGCCATAGCAACAATACAGTGCTGGCTGCTAAAAGACAGCAAAAGAAAAAAGTCTATATATAGCTTCCAGATCTCCTTGCCTGCAGCAAAAAGCCTTAAACCAGGGAGGGCAACTTAAAACTCCTGGAAACTAATGTTGTGGGACAGAAGAGTGGGTCAGAGACTTTGAGCTCATTTCCTGCTGAGTTACCTTTTCACCAAAAGGATAGGAAAAAAAGCTAAAAACACGCTGGGCCTACCTAGTGCATTACCAGAGCATCTTTGCTCTGCCTTAGTTCCTGTGGTTTTAAAGAGGATGAAAGGGCTGTGATTTCACCAGGCTATAAATCTATGATGTGGCTTGATGGCAGATTCAGTTCTCACGATAACATGGAATGGGTGTTGCTGTTGTGTGCCTTCAAGACATTTCAGACTCACGATGATCCTAAAGTGAACCTACCGCAGGTTTTCCTGGCAGGCTTCTTCAAAGGACATTGCCATCCTTTGAGGCTGAGAAAGTGTGACTGGCCCAAGGTCACCCAGTGGGTTTCATGATCAAACTGGGAAGTGAACCCTAGTCCCCAGAGTCATAGTCCAACACTCAAGCCATTATACCATGCTGACTCCGATATTAGATTCATCTTGCATGATAACATTGAACTAGATATAGATAGATAGATGTGTAAATTTAAAAGACAGAGGTGATGGCAACACATCTACTTTTCTTCTTAAATTCCGTCCTGGTTTGGATTTTGCATCAACTGAAAATATAAAATTCTGCATTTCCTTCCTTTTTCCCTGTTCTTTTCTTTCTATCTAAAATGAGACAGTGTGCTCCTTGAGGACAGGGGATTGGTTTATGTGAACCTATAAAGGCCACCTTGTACATTTTTCAGGGAACTAAAAATACTGACTTGTCTTCACTGGTTGGCCTCTGTTTCACCTCTATATATTACCGCCTCTCTCAGCCTCAAAACCTCGTGGCACATGAAGAGGGTCTGAGAAAAAGACAGGCTTTTTCGCAATCTTATGGTATTATCAAGTGCAACATAAAGGAAGGCTGTAGGAACCAGGAAGACCTGACCCTGGAAAACTGGGTAGTGGATTTGAGGATACCTGGCATTCACAGGTAGGGACATTTATTCCTAGAATGCAAGGCAGATTCCTAGAAGAAATCAAAATGGGCAGGTTTGCTTATTAGCAATAGCAATAGCAATAGCATTTACATTTCTATACTGCTTCATAGTGAACTCAGCACTTCTAAGTGGTTTACAAGGCTACGAAAGGATGGAAGGCTGAGTCAACCTTGGAGCCCTGGGATCAAAGTCACAATGTTGTGGCTGCAGGGCTCCTTATTACACTTTCTAATGCTACCATATTATGGTTGCAATCCAACATCTTCTCAGCATAGCATAAATATCTGCATGCAGAGATGCATTACACTAGCACTGCACAATGCCCATGCAAAATAGCCACATTGCACAATGCAAGTCAATGACTGGCTCTCATTATGTAATGCCAAAGTGCAATGCACAGTGTTGAGCTGCAATGCCCAAGTGCAATGTACAATCAGAATGCATGATGCACATCAGCAGTGCATAGACACAACATTGCTTTATGTTTAATTCCACTTCTGTCGCTGTCGGCAGAATGCATCCATTGCTCTATGGTGGATAATATGCCCTGTACACATAGGGCAACTCATGCATGCGTATGTCACCAACAGGATGCCAACCTAAGTATCCTGTTAGGTCTCAACTGATCTCCAGTGAGATATGGTGGTATAGTATAATAATAATAATAATAATAATAATAATAATAATAATAATGGAGGCACAACATATCATCATAATTTGATATGGGAAACCTGGTGTGAGCCAGAAATCAGACACTAGATATTATTGCATTACCCTTGTTTCTAGTATAGATGCAGGATGTAACTTTAAGAAGATGGATCTTATCGCATTCACCTGTTGCTGAACAGCAGGCAGCCTATTCGCAAGCCAGGTTTCTGCTTCAGCTTTTCATGAATAGGAAAATCTCATATGTGAAAAGATGCCAGAGAAGCCCAGGTTGCAAATGGGCTGCCTGCTGTGCAGCAACAGGTGAGTGTGATAAAACCTGTCTTCTTAAAGTTACATCCTGCACTTTCTTTCACCAGTGGTGGGAATGCCTGAAGGCTAAAGCATACTGGAAGAAAATTCAAGAACTGATGGAAGAGATACTCCAGATTAAAATTCCACTAGACCCATTGATTTAATAGAAACATGATGAGTAAAATAAAGTTTGATAAGAAACTCTTACGAATCATACTATACATGATCACTGCAGTGAGAATGCAATAAGCAAAGTTCTGGAAAAAAGAACAGACTCCTTAAGAAGAAGAATGGTTGTAAAACTAAGAGAAGCAATGGATATGGACATTTTAACTTCAATTTTGAACGAAACTACTAGGAAATCTATGGAAGATAATGATATGTCTCAAACATTATAGTAAGAAAAAAGGTTGGACTTTTGATTATGTATAATGCAAGGAAATTATCTTCTTCTACCTTCTGTATTTTGTTTTTCATTTCTTGTTCCAGCACATGTGTAGATTTAGAGATTTAAATATGTGTAGACTTAAACAATGAAAGTACTTGAATTAATAAGAGCAGAAAATTACAGGATCTATATTTGAGAGTATAATTCAAATATAAAAGAAACTTACAAATGTTGGATATGATAAGGTGACTTTAACTGATATAGGAAGATTCATAAAAGTAGAAATATAGTTTCTATAATATCTTTTTATGTTAGGTGTACAGATTGAGATGTCATGTTTGTAATTTGTTGAGTTATCTATTTGTTTTTTTGTAATTTGTTGAGTTACTTGTTTGCTTGTCTGTATGACTTTTTTATAAAGAATAAAAAAAAATAAAGTTACATCCTGCATCTATGCCGGGAGCAAAGGTAATGTGATCATCGCCTTGCTGGCTTTAAACAACTCTCTTTACTTGGCCTACCTTCCAGACTGAAATAACAAGGGTTGCATCTACACTGCAGAAATAATGCAGTTTGACAGCACTTTAACCACCATGGCTCAATGCTATGGAATTCTGGCAATGCTATGAAGATTCTGACATCTTCTCTGTCAAAGAGTGCTGGTGCCACAACAAACTACAAATCCCAGAATTTCACAGCATTGAGCCATGGCAATTAAAGCAGGGTCAAACTGCATTATTTCTGCAGTGCAAATGGAGCTGAAATCTTTCATGCATCATGTTAAGCTGTTAGGAGGCAGCACTGAATACAAATGGACAGGATAGTGTACCCACATGGTATTTCTGTTGTGTTCATTCTGCGTTGGTTCTAACTGGTTAATAATACTGTGGAAATCAGTCTGATTGTTTTGGATTACAAAGCAAAATGAATGATTATTGGACTAATTCTTTGGGGAGGGATCAAACTGATCATTGTTGTCTGTCTCACAGTCTTTGCATGTAGTTCAAATTAGAAATTAGATACAGTTTGTGATATCCCTTGTTTGTCCTATATACCAGTAGGATGGGATAATTAGTATATGGAAACCTTTATCCAAGTATGCTGCAGTTCATGCATTCCATGGATAAACACAGCATTTCACAACTGATAGGCTACAATGAAAGCTTACCAAAATGCCCATAGCTCTCTTTAAGAAGAAAATGAAATACAAATTGTACTGGACCAAAAAGGGGGTAGGCTTCTTTTTACTTGTACCTGAATTTAGAGGTTAATAAAATGACCCCCAAAAAAGATTGAAATTGAGACTCTGCCCAGTCTTCCACTTGTTACTTAATTTGCTAATTGCCATCTGTTAAACTGCATGTGTAGTAACATTAAGAGTCTCTGATCCTGTTTGGCGTCTTTTCTCAATTAGTCATCAACACCAGTGAAAAGTGTGTGCAGACTGCAGAACAGTGCTCTGATATTTCATTGATAAAGTTTCCTTTGAAAATGTGCACATGAAAAATCAAAATGGCAAACAAGAAAGAGAGAGAGAAAAAACATTCTGCTTACTGATTTAGCAGAAATCAGTAAGTCCAAATCAAGCACTTTGCTTAAGGTTTTAAAAATCTGTATTTACTATACAGTATTTATATTCATTTTTCCTTGGAGCTCCCAATGGCTCTAATCCAAGTTAAAGATCAGGGTCACATCTGCCTGGGTTTAGCAGCTCTGCAGTAGCAGGTGCTTCAGCAGCAGGTACTGGGTCCCTGTTGTTTGTTTAAGGTTTATCCAGACTTTATATTCAACTTTGCTCTCTAAAGCACCGAGATCAGCATGCATGTCACTATGTGGAGTACAAGAGATCCCTGCCTCAAGGCATTTGCAAGCTAAAGTTTGAAAAAGGGAAGAGAAAGAAGTGGAGACAGGGATGGAAAGTGTGTCCATTTGTTTAAGTTACATGTGCTTAGTCTTGGCTCAGATTAGTAGGAAATTGAATCTAGGCATTGAGCAACATGCTTCACAAAAAAAAAGGTTTTGATGGGGATCTGAAGGTCATAAGAGAGGCTCTTCAAACAGGTGTTATGGGAGGTAGTTCAGAGCATGGAGGAAGTAAGTCACTGTATTGTCTGCATGGACCAAATAAAATATCCTGCACCCTATTCTTTCAGCAGATAGGACAATGCACAGCCCACAATGTACAACCCATTCCTTGATTCTTGTGCAAATAGTCCAGACAATGGCCGGTTACAAACCGGCACTTTAGTGTGTGATGAGCATGCACTAGGGTTACAAAAGGGCGGTGCTTCTGCACCGCCCTAACCCTAGTGCATGCTCGTCACGCACTAAACGGCGGCGGCCCTTCCATATGGCCGCCGCCGTGAGGACGTCACGGCCGTGCCGCCTCTAGACAGGGCGGCGCGGACGTGACGTCCTTGCTCCGCGCCAGGGCGCTTAGTGCGCCCTGAACACGGAGCAGGAAGGAGCTCCGTTTCAGAGCTCCTTCCTGGTTTAGTCCGCTGGGCGCAGCCTTCAGACGGCTGTGCCCAGCGGACTAAAAGAGAAAGGGGCCAAGCGACCCCTTTCTCTTCTCCCCGCCGCCGCGGGGTGTCCTTGGGGCTTGAAGTCCCATGGACACCCTTTTTCTGGCTGCTGGGAAGCGGCATTTTGCAGCTTCCCCGCAGCCCGAAAAGCAGCGGATCGGGGCCTCAGCAGCTGCCGGTGTAGCTGCTGAAGCCCCGATACTCTGGGGGAAGGGGCGGGTCCAGACCGCCCCAAATGGGCGGTCTATAACCCGCCAATGTCTGGCCAGTTCAGTACTGAACCTGCTGTCTACCCCATTAAAATGTTTAAAAAACAAACACACTTTGCTCCAGATCTTCCTGGAAGATCAAAGTCCTCCGTTGCAATGCCAGGTGGATGTTTACAACACAAACAGACAAACAAGCTTCATTTATATACTGCTTCATACTGCCTAAGCAGTGTCTAAGCAGTTTACAACGGTAAGCTAATTTGCCCCCAACAATCTGGGTACTCATTTTAGCAACCTCGGAAGGATGCAAGCCTGAGTCAAGCTTGAGCCCTTTTGCTGGTCTTGAACTCACAACCTTGTGGTTTTGAGTGAGTGGCTGCAGTACAGGCATTTAACCACTGCGTCACCAGGGCTCCTGCTGTAGTCCCTACCTCCACTGCCACCATGGTGAGTTCCTCACTCTGAGGTCAGAACAAGGTGCCCAGCCATGCAATCAATGCTGGGTTCTCATTCTGACCTCAGAATGAGCAAATTGCTATGGCAATGCCAGGCTCCATACCAGGACACATGGGTGAACAGCCACCTGGCACTGCAATGGTGGGCCCCTGGTAACAGGGGGACATTGGGGCAGCTCTGGGGCCAGATTACTCTGGGCTGCTCCTGGAGAACTCTGGCCCATGTAGACTTGACCAGTACCATCTGCTTAAGCCCTTTAGTTGGTTGTTTTCCAATATCTTAAACTGAAGAGCAACATTCACAGTGAGCAGAAACTTCCCCCACCTCAAGTGGCCAACAAAAATTACAGCAATGACACCACTGGTGAATAATGCATTAGAGTCATTACAAATCTTTCACTATTAATATTTGAACAGAGGCAAAGATCTTTATTTTATGTGCATAGTTTGGTGTTGGCTATGCCCTATTAATTACTGTGCACCAAGCACAAAAGCATTTCCCAATCGCCCTAATTGAAATACAGGCCAATTTACTAATTAGCTTGAGAGTACAAGGGGAATACGCAAAAGGAAATTGCTTTTTGTGTCAATACTTTTTTCTTTCTTCCCACTGAGAGTGATATGGCAGCAGTAACCATGCTTGGAATAGTGAGGTGCTATGCTTCAATATGAAAGGGATTCATATAGAAACAAAGCAGCATGAACATTAGGTTAAGTTTTCTGTAGGATCCATGGCTAAAACAGGGCCTTAGTCATGACAAGAATGAGCCCTTTGTCCAAATGGATTTTTACCAAATGCAGAGTTCCTAAACAATTATCTACAGTTGAGTAGTACTACAGCCATGGGGTATCATGACTTCAGGGATAAAAGAGAAGATGGATTTAGTGGTGTTGGGGGAAGTGGAAGAATAACATTATAGAATAAAGAATTATAGCATTTAAGAGATTTCAGAAGAAGAATGATCTGAGCATGGTTCTGAATAGGTTCAGAGTGGAAATTATAGGTAATAGGACTTCAGGTTCCTGGATTTGGAAAGAAAATTAAACAGCAAGGAAATAATTCTGTGAGTCAGTATGTTGCAGTGATTTGAATGTTGGACTAGGACAAGCCACACTCTCTCAGCCTTAGAGGCAGTAAGGGTAAACTCCCTCTGAACAAGTCTTACCAAGCAAATCAATATAGTGTTGACTTAGGGCCTCCATAAGCTGAAAACTACTTGAAGGCACATGACTACAACAACAATGTAATAAGCTTTTACACAAAAACAAAGACGTTTGTGAACCAAGAGTTCAGAAGAAATATTACCTAAGGAGCATATATGTCTACAGTATACAACAGGTTGATTGATTTTTTTCCTTAGTCTCTTAGATTGAAAATGAAAAAAAGGCAAAGTAGTAAAGCCAAAATAACATGCTCTGAGAGGCTTGATACCAAAGAGCTTTAGAAACCAAAATACACAAATAATTGGAAGCTTATATAAACCCCCAATTTGAATGGAGTAGACACATACTGAGAAAGGATGTTCAGACTACCATTGGTGCTGAAATTGAACTACAGTGATGCATTAACTCAGGCAGTGAATGAAAACATTAACTCAGATAAGTAGGGTTGTGGTGTAGACTCCTAGGAACAGTGATGACAGGGTCTTCATTTTTGCATTGTTATTTACAATTATTTCCTTGGACATGCCATTAACATTTAAAATTCCTTTAAAGTTGTCTCTAGTCCTGTGCATCACTCACTGAAATCCAATTACTACTAATCTAAAATAATGGCTTATGCTCTGCCTTTACCTTAGCTTATTGCATAGTAGTATGGATTTCCAAATCGAAGGGTCAAGAATCTTTAATGGATAGCTGAAGCATTGTACTATGCTACTAAGCTGCTATTAGGGACCACTGAGAGTTGAGAAAAATCCAAAGAAAGGGAAACTTTCAAAGGCCAAACAACTTTGTAAAAAGCTTGGGGCTTGTTAGAGAAAGGAAGTGTTACAGGCATATAGAATGAATCCCATCATCTCTGATGCCCAGTTTTACTTTTCTGTAAACTAGATTCTCTGGTTGCTCTTAAGATTGTATAAAGCTTTCACCTATAAACTAGAGCTGTGGAAGGAAGGAAAATACCCAGTGATAGCTCATAGAATCGTAGAGTTGGAAGAGACCGCAAGGGCCATCCAGTCCAACCCCCTGCCATGCAGGTAATCACAATCAAAGCATCCTCGAAAGATGGCCATCTAGCCTCTGTTTGAAGACCTCAAAGAAGGAGACTCCACTACACTTCGAGGGAGTGTGTTCCACTGTCGAACAGCCCTTACTGTCAGGAAGTTCCTGCTAATGTTGAAGTGGAACTCTTTTCCTGTGGTTTGCATCCATTGTTCCACATTCTAGTCTCTGGAGCATCAGAAAACAAGCTTGCTCCCCCCACAGTATGACATCCCTTCAAATATTTAAACAGGGCTATCATATCACCTCTTAACCTTCTCTTCTCCATGCTAAACATCCCCAGCTCCCTAAGGTGTTCCTCATGGGACATGGTTTCCAGACCCTTCACCATCTTAGTCACCTTCCTTTGGACACACTCCAGTTTCTCAATGTCCTTTTTTAATTGTGGTGCCCAGAACTGGACACAATATTCCAGGTGGGGCCTGACCAAAGAAGAATAGAGTGGCACTATTACTTCCCTTGATCTAGACACTATACTTCTATTGATGCAGCCTAAAATCGCATTGGCCTTGTTAGCTGCCACATCGCAATGTTGATTCATGTTCAACTTGTGGTCTACTTGGACTCGTAGAACCCTTTCACCAGCAAGTCGTGCAATAGGAGAGCCAAAATGGGATCAAAATGAATTCTCCACTGCAAACTTGGGTTGCGGGGAGAGTAGGAGGCATAAAATAGAAACAAGAATACACAAAAAATTGGGACACACAAAGAGCAGTGAATATTAAATGTCTCATTTTCTTTAAATGCAGATGTATATTTTATTTCTTCATAAGTTGCAAAGCATATGGGTTTTTTATTCTTGTAATCACCAGTGCATCCTCAGGTTATCTCTGCATGCTGCATTTCACCTTGATGCCAGGAATCATCCAGCAATTAATTCAGTGGGTCTACTCTAGTATAGACTTTCAGCTGGCTTGAAGACACTGTCTCGTGCTTAAAAAGAAATGATACAAACAAATTCTGATTTGATAACTAGGAAAAACCATAGACAATGTTACCTTGCACCCCTGTCTGGCAGTTCCTACCTAGAAGTGAGCCAGAAAGAGTGACAACAATGTGGGAAGATGTCATGTTAATATGTAAAGTGTGACAAGCAAACATCAAGAGAACAAGGCAAAAAAACCACAGTGGTGCTCTGTCATAAGACTGTCCTGAGAATCCTTTGAAACTAAATCAGCTGGACTCAGACACAAGAGCTATTTTTCAAGTTACCAGGATTGACAGTTATATTTCCCTTAATGAAAATCAAGAAGGCCAAAGAAAAATTTTCACTTATAAATCTTGAACACCAGCTACCTCTGAATACCTGTATATATTTGCTTCCCCTACCCCAGCCTTGATCTGTACCAAATATGATATCCATCTGCAGTAGATTACTTCTAGAATAGCATTAAACACATCTAAAATTCTCACATGTCAATCAAAAGTGCTAGAAGAAGGCCATCTTAATGATTGACAGACAAGCGGCTTCTACAGTGATTCATCACTGCACAGTGATTCTTCCTCTTCTGCCTGATAACTTGGCAGTCACAGTTTATATTTCATCAATAGGAGTAATGACTGTGATCCTGTAACTAGAGGCAGCAACCTTAACATGCCTATACTCAGTAGTTTCTACTTTGCATGTATCTCTAAACAGAGATCTATAAACAGAGGCTGGATGGTCATCTGTCGGGGCGGTGCTTTGATTCTGTGTTCCTGCATAGGAGAGGGTTGGACTGGATGGCCTTAGAACTCTCTTCCAACTCTATGATTCTATTATTCTAACAGTTTGACCATAACACATATTCATGTTATTTCCTATTTTTTGCCCTTAGCCACAAGCTCTGTTCCTGCATCAGTTAGTCTGCAGTCTGAGTTTGTTTGGCTTCCATTTTATAATCTGCAGTTCTGTCTCTCTACTCCATGTTTAAAGAGCATGTGTTATATGAGATGTCATGAAACCTTGTCTATCTCAGCAGCTTCTGCCCTTTGAGCAAATTGGAGGACTTCCACAGTCCCTATGTATTCCCTAAAGCACCAAATATGTAGGGGTCATAAATATGATCCAATCACAAATGCATAATGCAGTTGCCTTAGTGAATTCTGGTCAATAATTTTTATCCAGGAGTTCCTTTAGACATGAAAATTATTTCAAGGATTCTCCTATGGTAAAAAGGTTGAGAAAGGCTGATCTGTAATATTGGCTTCATCTGCACTGCAGAAATAATCCAATTTGACACCAATCTAACTGGTATAGCTCAGGGTTATGGAATTCTGGGATTTGTAGTTTAGTGAGACCTTCTCTGTCAGAGAACTCTGGAGCCACCACAAACTACAAATCCCAGAATTCTATAGCATTGAGCCATGGCTGTTAAAGTGGTATCAAGCCAGATTATTTCTGCAGTGTGGATAGAGTCATTAATGAAGGGCACCTTATTCTTCTCAATCTCAAGAGCTGTACAGACCGCCTCTAAGGGGCGGCCTGCAGCTGCCTCTATCTGCACCAGATCAGGGCTGCGGCAACTGCACACTGCAGCCCTGATATCTTCTTTTTGTGCCCTAGAAAGGCCATTATAGCTGCCAGCACATAGCTTTTCCATGCTCCTTTGGTGCTGTTCCATGTAGATGCAGTGCCAGAGGAGCACCATGATACTGCGCACCATGTGGAGTGACACGCACCATCATACCTGCCTGGAGGTGGAGTCGAGGCATGCATTATGTGGATGCCATGGCCCAACTCCACCCCCAGGCTGGCCTTAATGGCCAGTCTGTTGAACTCCTCAGTCTCTATTTTAGGAATATCTGTTAGCAAAAGTGTGCAGTCCAGGGAAGAACTTATTAAAATATAGTGAGATGCCTTTGGCTGCCTTTCCCTATTGCTTCTTCTAGCACCAAGATGTGATGCTTGTCCTGGTGACTAATAGCTCTCCAACATGAGTCTTCCTTCCTTCCTTCCTTCCTTTCTGCCTGCCTGCCTGCCTGCCTCTCTTTCTCTCACACACTCTCTCTCTCTTTTATTTTTAAGCCATCAGAAATGGCACCCTCAGCTATTCTTTGTGAATTTGCTATGTTAACTGTGTGTTGCATGAAGCACTGGTTCCCTAAGTACAAGTGGGAGCTAGAACAAGATGTTGCAGTGTATTATCACCTAAGAGTTGAAATGCTCGTCGCCATCCCCCTGCCCCAGATGCCAGCTGCTCAATTTCTCTGGCAGACTACTCCATTCCCAGTCATCCTATTTTCTAGTCTTCTATCCCAAATGACACACAACATCCACTCTGTTGGTTTCTAACCCCCTTAGGGGTTGTTTTCATTTGACTTGATTTGGGTTTTGTACTTCAGCAAGCCCCCAGGTTTCCTAGGTTCCTTAAAGCTTGATTCTTCATGGCCCCATTTTCCTTCCATTACTGTCATCAGTCACCAGCCCACTTTGCTGTTAAAGGGCAATTATGAGGGATGGGAATTCACTTTCTCCATGCCATTTATTCAGCTGTTATTCAGACAAATCGGTTAGCTAAAGAAAGAAAGAAAAAGCTGTTCTGTGTTCTTAATTCTCTACTTCATCTTGCACTTCAAGTTAGTCCTTGCATGTCAAAGATACACACACAGAGAGAGAGAGCAAACAGCAGCTGTGGGGAAGTCTCAGCTGCACTGGGACTGTGAGAGTGGGAGAGGAAAGGGTAGCCTCCTCCCTCTGCCATGTTCTCAGTAAAGACAACCCCTCTGAAACTGTTATTTACATTTCAAGAGAAAGTTCATGAGCCAGTGTTGCATAGTGGTTTGAGTGATAGATGAGTACTCTGAGACACCAGGGTTCAAATCCCTGCTTAGTACTCTAGTTAGGAAAATCAGTATCGTGTGGTAGTGGCTTGAGCATTGGACTAGGAATCTGGTCTAAAGTTTGAATATCCATTCAGTCATGGAAACCCAATGGGTGAACTTGGGCAAGTCCCATTTTATAATCCTTAGAATAAGGCAATGTCAAACCTCCTCTGAATAAACCCGGCAAGTTGATAGGGTCACTATAAGTCAGAGGTCCTGTCTGCACTGGTGCAAGACAGCCCAGAGCTGTCCTGACCCTCCCCTGCTGCAAAGACCCTCTGTTCCAATGCTAGGGCATTGATTGCATGTGCATCTCATTGAGCTGCCCAGTATGTCTGTCGCTGCTGTGGGTCACTTTTCTCTGAGTTCTGAACGAGGCACCCAGCCTCAATCACATGGCTAGGGCACTTCGATCTGACCTTCATTTTGACTTGATGGACACACCAGGAGGCAGAGCAGAACATGTTTCAGACAGCTGCCCAGCATCAAAACAGTGGGCTCTGGATCTTCCAGGAAGGTCCAAAACAAAGAGTGATGTATTAAAATCTGTGTTTAGTATGTTATACACCAGTTTTGCCACTGACCGGGCTGGCTGTCATCTGGTCTATTTGCACCAGAACTAGGATTTGGGCCATGCCTGAACATCATCCAGTCTCTGGGATGACAGGGGGAAGGACACTTTATTTGACCCATACATACAAGGCCGGAGTTGACTTGAAGGCATGTAACAGCTATAAAGAAGATTCCATTGAGATCTTGTAACAACTTTGAGACTAACTGAAGTAAAGAAGTTGGCAGCATGAGCTTTCGTAAACTTCAGTCTACCTCCTCAGATGCATATAGGAGGAAGTAGACTGAAGTCTATGAAAGCTCATGTTGCCAACTTCTTTATTTCAGTTAGTCTCAAAGGTGTTAGAAGATATCTCTATATACTGATTCTACAGACTAATACGACTATATCTTTGAAGATTCCATTGAGTCCGTGGAAGCTTTCCATTGAAATATAAATACTAACTTGGGTGGAGGGTGTGTGTGATTGTTAGGACTGTAGTAGAGAAAGAGTTAAACTTATCTACCTCATAACGTTTCCCTTAGTTATTTTTTAGTTTATTTTATTAGCCATTAGTTATTTTTTAATTTATTTTATTTAACTTTTTAATTGGGCTGGGGAACAATGGTACAGTTTAGACATTTAATTCAGTAAAATGACCCATATGCTAAAGTGTAGAGCTTATTTCAGTAGTATTATGTACATTTTTGTGTGAACAGAGTTTGAACATTTTTCATGTCTGAATGTTTGAAAAAAATTAAAAAGTGTTACAATACGTATTGTTCTGATATGGTTATGATGCAAAATAACAAGTCAGCAGTTCTAACTAAATGACCTGAGGCACTAACTTTTTGATTTGAAAAAAGCAGAAGGTTTTATATGTGTGTTTAATGATGTATGTGTATGCGTGTATGTTGTGATATGCTCTTTAACATTTAACAAGGAGTTAAAACTGACTCTTAAATGAATGGTTTTGAGCTGGGTGAGTCAGAGTCTTTATACTCATAGTGATGTCTAAATGCCTTCTAATTTTAATTGCATGTGTGAAGGACAGTGGAATTGTAGGTACAAAAAAGAATTTAAAAGCTGTGTAAGTAGTGCAAGAAGATGTTGAAGTGACATAGATGTTCTGCCAGACTAGCTAGGTGGCTCAGAAAAAAAACTTTAAAACTTGGCAGGGCAACCCTATGCAATCAGAACTAAGCCCCCATTGAATTCAGAAGGACTTTGTCCCAGGCAAGAGGATTGCATAGGATTGCAGCCATATTGTGTTTTAGTATCATGATGGGTGAGTAAGCTTTGACCATTGAAGGTCTGTCCTTGTCTTCTTTCTCTTTCCCCAGCTTGCCCACCCTGTTCCCCTTCTCCCCATTATGACACTTATTATTTTTCCATTCACAGCAAAACTATTCACATCAAGGTAATTGATGATGAGGAGTATGAGAAAAACAAGACTTTCTTCATTGAGCTGATGGCCCCCCGCATTGTGGATATGAGTTTACATAAAGGTGTAGTACTGGTTCTCCCAACTAACCTTAACACTCTTCTTTCCACTTTCTCTCTTCTCCTTCCTTTCCTTCTCTCACTATGTAGTCTTTCTTTGTTTTCCAAGTACTCTATCCTTAACACTGCTGTATATGCACAACCTGTCACATGGTATTGATAGGTGCTAGCAAGACCAAGCCGTATATATTTGGGGAGGTTGGGTGTGGGCATGTGTGGGTGTGCGTGTGCATGGTATGTGTGGGGTTGATTGATTATCATTACATATTTTTGAAATGACTAGACACTATGGTTTTCAAGTCCATCACAGAAGTAGGCTGTGAAGCTCCAAATTCCAGCATGATGCAAATGTGGATTTACCTTGGAGTTCATTCAGTTAACCTCACACACAGCATTCTGTTGTTAGTGCATGGATCCATGACTCTATGTCTGCACTGCACTCTGATCAGCACACCAATAGTAGTTACCTAATTCCAGAAGGAATTATTTCTGTGGAAAGGAAGAGTTTTGTTTATAATTTATCTAGATTTTTTTTTTTAAAAAATGTGAATAAAATGAATAAATGAATAAAGTGAATAAAATGACAATCAAAACTGACAGCATGAACAAATGGAAGTTTGGTCCCCTTCTAACTTACCATAAATATGTCTCTGTTTTGCACTGTGCCATTATGGTTATGCACCATTCTCATCTAATATATCTCTCTACCAAATCCACTGCCATAGTCTGTAAGAACACAAACACTATTCCTTGCGCACATTTCTACATCAACTCCTACCTCCCATGGTGATTCCATACACCCAGAAAGGAACTGGACATCTCCAGTCTTATTAAATTGTAATTACATAGGGTTAAATTAGATAAAGCTGAAGATTAGGCTGCTAGATAATTACTCTGAAGGCTATTGAGCAGGGATTTGAACTTGGTCTTTCCACATATGCAAATAGATACTACTTTCCATTCCACACATACACACACACACACACACACACACACACACACACACCCTTGTACTTGCTCCTTGTTCCATTTGATTTCTATTTCCAACATACAGTTCTGAACCTTATGAATTTTTAATATTAATTCAAAGGTTAAGTACGAGTGTAACATTTTGCATATTAATAACGTTGAGATGCAGTACCTAAAATCTGCAAATGTTTCACCTTTGACCCCCCTAGGAATGTAACTTTCAGAACTTTCCTTCACACATTTACGTGGATATTGGTCTGATAATGGCGGTAACCAACTTACATTGCAGCTGCTAACAACAGCCTGTAGATACAGTATAGAAATACTGTAGAAATGGTATAAGCACATAATACTGCTGCCCAAATCCCTTTCCCTTAAATGCCTCTTCAAAGTGTGGCTGGAAAATGGCTGGAACAGTTAGGTGACTGTAGGGTGAGAACTGAGAGCCTTCTTAGATGTGACCTTAAGAACACATTTAAGCTTTTCTCACCCTTTTTTGTGTGTGTCATGTACTACTGTGGGAGAGAATTCAGAAGAATAGATCTGTTGTAATTCAGTGTGGATATTTTAATTCACTGAAGGAGCCGATTTAAGCTTCACCACATACAAATGTCACAAGACAGGCATCGTACAAAACTCCTTGGCTTTTCTATGCTATTTATTTGCATTTCAGATTCACATCTGGCAGTTGTTCACATTAGATTCCACACCACTTTCCCTCACTGAGTAACTACAAGCGATTGTATTGGAAGAGACCCAGGGGAACTAATGGAAAACCCCCAGGAGAGACTGGTAACCTTCCAAAGAATAGAAGAGAGAAAGCCATTCATATTTATTGGTTGGCACTTTTTAGTAGATAAAAGCAAGGGGAGTTCTTTGTGCAAGCATGTTGAACCATTAACAATGGAAAGTATCAAGGTGATAAGAGTTTGCAAACATAATTTAAACTCTGTTCTTGCCAGCATTTACATTATTTTAAGAAACTTGCCTGGTTGTATCACATTCTGCTCATTAACCTTTAACACTTAATTTCATGAACACAAATCACTCCATGCAACAACAAAAAATGAATGGGCAAATGACAATAGAAAGAAAGAACAAAAGAAAGAAAGGAAACCATGTAAGTGTATAAGGCTATTATAGGCATGTAGTTTTACAGGGGATGGGAAAAGCGAGTTTGCTTTCATCAAGCAAAGCAAGAAATTACCCTAGGTGGAAAGTTGTTGGCCTGTGTGTGTATGTATGTATGAGTATGTGTGTGCATGCATGTACATACTATTTAATTTAAGCTCACCACCCAGAAAATCCAAAAGTAATGTTAGCAAAATGTATGTGAGAAGGAGGGATAATTGGTCCTATATCCAGAGCCCTTTAAATATCTATCTTGGGCTCACTTTTGCCCATGGATAGTTTTGATTGGTTATTGTTCAGCCATTTGATTAGCTGTTATTACCATGTGACACTCAACTTAATGTGCTGCAGAAGTCACCTTTCACTAACCATCAACAAGGACCAGGTCCCCTTTCCTTATCCTTTGTCCCTTCCATCCTTCCCTTCCTCCTCTAATATTCTCTGACTGACCTAAAGATCATCTACGACCGACGTACCATAGAAAGCAAGCGAAACACCGCCAAAGACAGTGGCATAATGGGCTGCATGTGAGGAAAGTGTGGTGGTGGTGGTGCTACTGGTGTTGCATCCACTCCCAACCAGGCAACCCACTGTACACACATGTCTTTCTTGTTGTCCCTACAGGAAGACCGTAAGGGTTAAAATAGTAGATGAGGAGGAATACGAAAGGCAGGAGAATTTCTTCATTGCTCTTGGTGAACCGAAATGGATGGAACGAGGAATATCAGGTGTGAGATCCTTTTTTGAAAAACAAGCAAAATGAACCCAGATCCAAAAAAAGTAACCTTTTTTGCTCCCCCTTTTTCTACCTCTTTCATTTTTACACAGACTAAGTTTTGTTATTTCCCCCTCTTATTTCTCGCTCTCACCCTGTTTCGGTCCCATCTCTGCGTTTTTGAGCCTAAGCTTATTTCAGATCCTCCTATGTGCTTGTGCCTTGCAGGCGATCATGGCTCAAGTGTGCTTGGATCGTTTCTGTTCTTTCCTTTCTCTCTGTTTGTTTTTCTCTCCCCCTACTGGCATCTTTAGCCTTGTCCTGTTCCCCTTTTTCATGCTGAGACTGAAACCAGTTTTTTGGAAGAGTGTAATTGCATGGCTGCCTCTTCAGCTTGCTCCCCAGTTCTGTATCTTGCACAGTTCTCCCCACCATATTCTTGCTCCCTTTCTATGGCATTGCGGTGAATAACATGGAATGCTGATGAATATGATTATTTGATACAGATAAGTTAAACGACAATTAAGAAGTTTTGTCATAATAATGGCAGGTATTTGCATTCTGACTGCAAAACAAAACAAAACAAAAAAAAACTCCTCCAGCACATCACAAATATTAAGAATACTTCCTAGCCCTAGTGTTAGAGATTCAGAAAGCATTTTATTTCTAATTGAGAAATGGTCAAAGTGAAGCCTTCAATGCTTTATTGAGGCCACATGGCAAATCAGCAACAAAGGCTGAATCTACATTGCAGAATTAATGCAGTTTGACACCATTTTAAATGCCATGGCTCCAAGGCTATGGAATTCTGGAATGTGTAGTTTTGTGAGGTATTGAGCCTTCTCTGTCAGAGAGCTCTGGTGCCACAACAAACTACAAATCCCAGAATTCCATAGGATGGAGCCATTAAAATTAAAGCAGCATCAAAGTGAATTAATTCTGTAGTTTGGCAGCAGCCAATCATGTCTGTCAGTTTTGGAAGTTAAACCCTGTTTTACAACATCATTCTTAATTTCATTGACATGAATGAGGGTCCCATCTCAAAAGGATATGCACATTTGGATACTTCAAGGTTTTTTCACAACTCTTCTTCATTTCAGTGGGTCCTGAGAAGAAGGTACCAGTGGACTATGCCTTCTATCATTTGATCCATAGACAAAAATGAACCACATACAGTACCACTGAATGCAAACAAACTGAGAAAACTACCACCATCAAAGACAAATCAAGTTCGTGAAAATGTTTAACTATAATAATGAAACATACTAGTAATATTAGAGTTTAGATCCATACATTAGGTTTTTTTAACTATAATCTGTACCATAAAAATGAAATAAATAAATCCAGCTCTCTTAACTGTATAGTTGAGAGAACTGATTCCCCACTGATGCTTCTAAACTCTACCAACTAGTTCTTTTAAAAATCCAATAAGTGATCACTCCCAGGTATCAGTACACCAAGTACATCAAGCATAATAATTGTTTTATTATGTGCCCATCAAAGGATTTTCTTGGCAAAATTAATCCAGAGGAGGTTTGCCATTGCCTTGCTGGAAGGCGAAGAAAGTGTGATTTGCCCAGAGTCACCCAGTGAGTTTCCATGACTGAGTGGGGAGTTGGACCTGGTCTCACAGAGTTCTAAGCCTCAAACTCAAACTACTATGCAATGCTGGCACAGTGCTTCTCAATTATTTTCTGTCATGCCCCCCCTAGGAAGAAGAAAACATTTCGCACCCCCCGCGCGACTGTAAATATTATCATTTGTCTATAAAATTGTTATAAGTACACCTCTGCATAACAGAGCTTCGCGCCCCCCTTTACGGAGCCTCGCGCCCCCTCTGGGGGGCCCGCCCCACTATTTGAGAAACACTGCAATAATAATACATTAACATTTTATTCTGCCCCATCCTGTGGGCTTATGGTTCAATGTAAAACCAAGTAGGTAAAAACCATATATGTAGTGCAATTACTGTAACAATCATTTAAAATTACAGTAAAACATTTAAGGCAATCACCAAGTAAAAAACTCTCAGGTATTTACTCATAATTGCCTCTCCCTAAATCCCATCTCCAATCTTTCTAATCCCTCCCTTGTCCTTATTCTCTACAATGCATCCTACTCATTGATCCTTCTCACTGAAGGCTTGCTGTTAGGACCTTGACAAATGACATATTGGTCTCCCCCCCATGTCAACTTTCTGAAATCACATCAACATTGCCCATTACATCTCTATTGACATTTTCATTGGTTCTACCATATATACATCTTTAATTCTTTCCTCTTCAGAACTATATTCCCTTGTAAACTATCCTACCTCCCTCAGTTTGTTTTGCACCTATCTTGTAATAAAATCAATTTTCTATTGCTCTCCTTCTGGCAAGAGGTGGAAGTCAGCTAGGTCACTTGTTGCTTTACTATGCCTTTGCAGAGGTCAATGAAGAGTTGTTTCCAGCAGTAACCGTCAAAGACGGAATGACCTATCTGTGCAACCAGAATGCTTTCACCTCCTGTTCTCACCATATCTTGTAGTCATGAATCTCATATAGAAAAACATCCCTTTGAAAATTAGCGCCTTCTCTTCTCTCCAGTGAGCCATGTTTTCCTCCCAAATCTTCCAAGAGGCCTTAGGAGTGGGAAGATGACTGCTTGCTCCTGCCCAAAGCTTGATAATGTTATATTTTGAACTATAAATCCCAGAATCCCCAGCCAACATAGCTATTGGTAATGCCATTGAGGGATTCTGGGAGTTGTCATCCATCAAAATAGAAGAAAAATTCAAGTCTTGCTGTCATCTAAAATGCACTGGTAAAAGTTTGTTATTTTCAATTACCATTTTATGGCTGGTTCATGATCCATACTGCACCTTACATCATTTTTATTCAGCCTTCCCCAGGCTGATGTGCTGTAGATCCATCAGACTGCACCTTCCATCATTTCATGCCACAACAACCAGTGTGAAAGATGGGAGTTATTGTCCAAGTTATGAGGGAAATGGTGGCACTAGCCTGGGGAAGCATCTACCATTATGTGGCCACAAAGTGTCTGCCTCCTCCTTAAGTGTACTAGTTTCTGCTTGGCATGACAGACATGAAGCACAGATAGACTTGTGAACCTGATGTTGCAGAGCATGGATTGGCTGAACACAACTAATGTGAGATTATTGTTACTATTTTAATTATGTAGCCACCACACACAGAGAGAGGAGAGACTACCAGGATAGGGTAATTTGGGATTTTTGCAATATAATTCTATATATATAAATCTAATCAGAAGAAAGTCCTGTTGATATCTATGGGACTTAGTCATGGTTAAATGGGGTATGAAAGAGTAGCTAAAATACAGGTAAATAAATAACCAACATTGTAAACTGCTGCTTACATTGTCCTATATAATAAAGTAAAAAGAAAGCCAAAAAAAGAAGGGAAGGAGTCTTCTTTAGCGCATAAAGAGATGTTTTTAGCCGGAAAATTCTGAACTGACTGCAGAAGAGTAGGGTAAAGACCAGAAATTAGGATGTTCTACTAACATGTCCTAGGCCAGGTGCTTAAGCTGGCCCTCTTAGCAGTGGATGGATGGGTTTGGAAAGAAGCAAAAGAGATGAAATCACAAAATTTAGCAACACCGTTGATGTCAGTGGCATTAC
The DNA here is from genome assembly GCF_019175285.1 of Sceloporus undulatus. Lineage (NCBI taxonomy): Eukaryota > Metazoa > Chordata > Lepidosauria > Squamata > Phrynosomatidae > Sceloporus > Sceloporus undulatus. Next base: position 314,562,543 of record NC_056522.1, on the reverse strand, counting down.
TATAGGCAACAAGGAGAGGGGGGCTGTCCAGGTTTTTTTATTCCATCCAGACTCTGCTGAGGGCAGCTACTGTGAGGGTAAAGGGAGTCAAGCATTAGTGCCATTCATGAGCTTCAACTTTAATTTCCTACAAATTCCTGTTTGGTTGTTAAATAAAGTTGAAACATGCAATCTATCCATTTCTAAGTTCATACATACAAGAATGGTGGTTAGTAGCCTCCATGTAACTCAGATAGCAAATCTGGAGCTTTCTAAAGGAGACCTCTGAAATGCTGAATCCATTCTGGATGTAGGCTTCAGCACCGTGGATGGCTAAAACCTAGAGCAGAGTCATCATCCCACTGACATGGAAGCCATGCAGAGCACCTTTCTTCTTCGTGGTCTCTGCAAATCACACAAATGGGTTTATTCTGCGCCTGCGCAGCAATCCTCGGAAATTTCTAGAATCTCTAGGCAGAAAGTAATGTATCTTTCTGCAACTTTTTGGCGGTAGCTCCGCCCACCCATATATAAGGCCCTTGGTGGCCCACTCTTCTTCAGTTCCTTCATTCCGCCGCGCTAGCAGCTCAGGGAACTTCGCAAGCATTTGCTTGCTCTTCTCTGGCATTTTGACCTTCAGGACTTTCACTTGACCATTCTTTCGGACTTTCCCTTGGACGGACGACTTTCTGATTTACGGCTTGACTTCGGACTGGTAACGGACTTTTCTTACCATGGCCTCTTTCAAGCAATGTACCAAGTGCAGGGTTAAAATCCCCAGGGCCGATGGCCACGACAAGTGTGTCCTCTGCTTAGGTGAGGCACACATCCAGGGTAGTTGTGCCCACTACAAGACCATGTCCGCCCAAGCCCTCAAGAACCGGGATCGGACACTCAAGGCCACCCTCTACGAGAGGGTTCTCAGCCAGCCTGGCGGCTCTGGAGCTTCTGGGGAAGCGGATACCCCCAAAGCCCTCAAGAAAACGGGAAAAACGCTCCGACCGGGACAAGAAGCGGGCTCGCTCGTCCTCGCCGCCCGCTAAGAGCCGCCGTAAGGGGCCCCCAAGCACGGTCTCAGTGCCTCCGCCTGAGTCGAAGCCAGTACCGTCGACATCGCCTGTTCTTGAGCCGGTGAAGACCCCGACTCCGTCTATAACGGCTTCCTCCCAGACGGTGCCGCTCGAGCCCAGAGTCCTTCTCACCAGTCACCTCTCTGTACCGGCAGACAGCCTACAGATTGTGCATGTGGACTCTGAATCGGAGGGAGAACTTCAGGACTCCTACGCTCCATTCTCCCCTCAGAGGCCGAGGTCAAGATCTCTCTCGCCCTCGCCAAGGAGACGGCCGCGCTCTGCCTCACGGGACCGGGCCACGCTAGGTACCGAAGCCGACGAGGCTCTAGCTGCACACCATGGTGCTCCTACAGACCATGATCAGGACCTCTTCCAGGTGTTCCCGGATCTTGTCCACGACCAGCGTACGGGACAGTACCTCATCCCGGTTGACCCGTCCCGCCTGCGTCGGGACCTCCGTGCTCACTCTCGAGTCCGTCTTCCGGATGGTGACACCTCCCGCCGGGACGACCAGGACGGCCTCGGGACATCCGACCCTCTCCTCAGATGGCGGAGCCCATCCCCCTCGAGGTCCGGCTCGGGCTCTCCTCGTTCCGTGTCCCCCGTCTCGGACGAGGATGCCCCGTTTGTGCCTCAAGGCCCTTCCATCCCCTCACCCACGGATGACGTTCAGGCCTTTGCAGACAGAATCATACGGATGGCTGACTCCCTCAAGCTGGAGGTCGCCCATCCCGAAGATGACGCTCTCGACCCAGTGGAAAGGAGGATCCACAGCTCTGCTCCGGCTCCACCAGCCCTGGCTTACCTCCCGTCCCTAGAGAAGATCGGCAAGCGTTCTTGGGACGCCCCAGCCACCATCCCGTCAACTTCGCGCAGGATCGAGAACCTGTACCGGGTCACTCTGTCTGCGCCGTCCTGACTGTCAAACCACCCCAAGCTGAATTCAGCTATCGTGGAAGGGGCCCAGTCTACCTTCGCCCCTAAAACCTCGTCCTCGCCCGTTGACAAGGACAGTAAAAAGTTAGACGGCCTGGCTAAGAAATTTTACGCCTCGGCGGCCCTTGACCTCAAGATAGCCAACTATGCGGCTTGCATGGGGGCCTACATCCAGTTCCTGGTGGAGAAGATGGACCCCACCATTGCTGACTTGCCCGATGACAGGAGGCGTATGATGGCGGCTCTCAGGAACGAGATCCACCTGATGGCTGGACAGCAAATCATCTCTGCCAGACACTCCATGGACTGTGCATCTAAGATCCTCTCTGGCTCCATAGCTCTCCGCCACTATGCATTGCTCCGGTCCTCAGACCTCATCCCTCAGGCCAAGGCAGCTATTGAAGACATGCCCTTCGACAACTCGGGCCTCTTCAATAGAGACATGGACGAGAAGCTCAGCTTCAGGTACCAGATGAAGACCGTGGCTAGGAAGCACGGTATGTCCTCCGTACCATCCAAATCCCCTCGTCAGAGGTATCCTGGTCAGCGCCCCTGGCACTCAGGAGGCCAGTACCGTTTCCAGCCCCAGGACCGTCCTTATCACCAGGACAGTAACCCTCAGAGCCTGTCATCCCATTCTCCTGCTCCCCCACCAGACAGGCGCCAATCTTCCCAACCCAGATACCAGCAAGGGTATAGGAAGAAGTCTACCTTCGCCCCTAAAACCTCGTCCTCGTCCAGGGGCAAGAAGAGGTTCTGATGTGTTCCCGCGCACCTCGTCACCTCCAACAGGCTGAGCCCTTTCTTCAACAACTGGGCCGCCATTACTACGGACTCTTGGGCACTTAACATCGTCCGCAGGGGCTATGCCCTAGAGTTTTCTGAGCTCCCACCAACTGGAGCCTTCGTTTCAACCGTCCCCTCGGACACCCTTCTCGACGAAGTGCGCACTCTTCTAGACAAAGGCGCCATTGAACCCGTCTCTCCCTCTGAGTTCAAGCGGTGCTTCTTTTCCAGGTACTTCAACGTACCGAAGAAAGACTCTGGCCTTAGACCCATAATGGATCTTCGAGCCCTCAATGACTTTATTGTCTACAAAAAATTCAGGATGGTAACCCTTGCTTCTATCTTACCACTCCTACAGGAAGGCTACTGGTTCATGACGCTAGACCTGAAAGATGCCTATTTTCACATAGCGATCCTGGAGGACCACCGCAGGTTCCTCGCCTTCGCTGTCGGATACCAGGCATACCAGTACAAGGTCCTTCCCTTTGGCCTTTCCACAGCTCCAAGAGTCTTCACCAAGTGCATGGCACCCGTGGTGGCATACCTGCGTCAAAAGGGAATCACAGTCTTCCCATACCTGGACGACTGGCTCTTCGCAGCATCCTCAAAGGACACGCTTCTCAAGCAGCTAGATTTTGTCCTATCCCTGCTGCAAGCACTGGGACTACAGGTCAACTTCGACAAGTCCAACTTGACTCCTACCAAGCGAATAGACTTTATAGGAGCAACACTGGACTCTCTACAGATGAGGGCATACCTTCCACAGACAAGGTTCCAGGCCCTCTGTGCATCCCTGCAGCCCTGCCTGCGCTGAAGACGTCTTCAGGCCCGTGCAGTGCAAATCGCCATGGGACATTTAGCCTCCACCACTTTCGTCACACCATGGGCCAGACTGCGTCTGAGGCCCATTCAATCTTGGTTCCTCTCCGTGTTCGACTCCGGCCGAGACACGCCTACCAAGCTTCTCACCATCCCGAGGACTGTACAGAGGTCTTTACGATGGTGGCTCCAATCCAACAACGTCTGTGTGGGGATGCCATTCCTACCCCCTCAGCCGGACATCTCTCTGACTACGGACGCCTCCCTACAGGGATGGGGCGCCCACACGCTGGACCTTACAATAAAGGACAAATGGCCACCGGCGGAAGCTGCTCTCCACATCAATATGTGCTACCTCAACAAACAAGGAGGTACAAAGTCGAGGACTCTGTTGTTAGCCACCACCCGCATTTGGGAATGGTGCATAGCACACAAAATTCTGCTACAAAGCATCCACCTGCCCGGCGACCAGAACGACCTGGCAGACCAACTCAGCAGGTCACCCTCCACTTGCCACGAGTGGAGACTATATCCAGAGGTGGTCTCCCTACTCTTCAGTCGTTGGGGAACCCCCCTCCTCGACCTCTTTGCCTCCCGGCTGAACGCCCACACCGTAAGATTTTGCTCATGGTACAAAGACCCAAGATCGGAAGGGGACGCCTTCCAGATCAAATGGACTCAAGGCCTCCTATATGCCTTTTCTCCGTTTCCCCTCATCACTCGAGTCCTCTCGAAGATGTTGGCCGACCACATGGATGCAATCCTAATAACTCCGTGGTGGCCCAGACAGCCTTGGTTTGCTCTGCTCTTACAACGAGCGCAGGACCATCTCCGCCTAGAGCACCGGCCCGACCTGCTCTCGCTCCACGGCGGACAAGTTCACCATCCCGAGATGCATACTCCCATTGGTAGTATGGAGGATTCCATCCTGAGGACACTTCCATCCGGTGTACAGGATATCATCAGGGCAGCTCAGAGACCGTCCACACGGAGGTCCTATGCCTACAAATGGGATAGGTTCCTAACCTTTCTACAAGCAAGGGACGTTCCACCATCCCGTGTCTCCATCCCTGTGGTCCTGGATTTTCTCATAACCTTGGCAGACACAGGCCTTTCTTTGAGTTCTATCAAGTGCTACCTGTCGGCTATCTCATCTCACTACCTGTTCCAGGACAAGCCTTCCCTGTTTGGTGATCCTCTCATAAGGAGGTTCCTCAAGGGATTCAACAATTTGCATCCACCGATTCTAGACCCTACGCAACAGTGGAGTCTAGATACCGTCCTGGCACATCTGGTGTCCAAGCCCTTTGAGCCCTTAGCTACCACGGACCTGAGACTCCTCACTTGGAAGACGGCCTTCCTGGTAGCTATCACGTCAGCCCGTCGAGCTAGTGAACTGTGTGCTCTGAGGATGGACCAGCCTTTCCTCCGTTTCCATAAGGACAAGGTGGTGCTCCGTACAGACATTACTTTCTTGCCAAAGGTAGTGTCTGCTTTTCACATCAACCAGGACATTGTTTTGCCGACTCTGGCTCCTAATCCGACCACAGACTCTGAGCGTCAGCTCCATGCCCTGGATGTCCGCAGGGCGCTGGCGTTCTATCTGGACAACAGGACATCTGCTTCCAGGCGTTCGGAGAGACTGTTTGTGTGCTACTCCGAAGCCAAGAAGGGGTTGCCGGTGTCACTGCAGAGGTTCTCCAAGTGGGTGGTCAGTACCATCCACCTCTGCTACGAACTGGCTAGAAAGCCTCTACCAGGTCGGGTTAGAGCCCATGCAACTAGGGCGGTAGCTACATCCTCAGCCTTCTTGACGGGGATTCCCCTTGAGGATGTGTGTAAGGCAGCTGTCTGGTCCCAGCCTTTGACATTCATTAGACATTACAGGCTGGATGCAAGGGCCAGGCATGATGCAGCCTTTGGGAGGGCAGTGTTACTCTCTGCTATGCAATAGACCTGTTACTAAACTGTTAATAAATAACACAGTTGTTTGGTTTACATACTTTATTGATATGTGATTATTGGGTATTGACACTCCCTCCTCCATGACTATAGCTCGCTAGTCTAAACCCATTTGTTTGATTCGCAGAGACCACGAAGAAGAAGAACAGGTTGCTCACCTGTAACTGTGTTTCTTCGAGTGGTCATCTGCGAATTCACACAAACCCGCCCATCCATCCCCTCAGTGTCTGCTCATTTGACAACGCTTGTTACCGCGCTGATTAGCGGCTCATTCGGAACTGAAGAAGAGCGGGCCACCAGGGGCCTTATATATGGGTGGGCGGAGCTACCGCCAAAAAGTTGCAGAAAGATACATTACTTTCTGCCTAGAGATTCTAGAAGTTTCCGAGGATTGCTGCGCAGGCGCAGAATAAACCCATTTGTGTGAATTCGCAGATGACCACTCGAAGAAACACAGTTACAGGTGAGCAACCTGTTCTTCCCCACTGTGAGCCCTCTGCAAAGTACACAATGGGCAAAATACACTGAAATATTCCCTGCCATTGCAGCAAACCTGAGATCCTTTACTGAGGAGCACAGCAAGCTAGCTCCCTCCAAAGACTTGGCAAATAGATGAATCCTAGAAAAATCATAAGGAGCTTGTATGCTGGCAGAATAGGGAGGGCACAGCCTGTTTCATATCTAGATAGATCTTCCATTCAAGACCGTAATTGGTTTTTCTTCCTGTGCTTCAAAATTTCTGGGAAGTTTCTATATGTAGAGCCAATTGTCTTGCAGTTCACAAAAGCTTATCTGAGTGATATTGCCTAAAAGTCATTCTTAGGGAAAAACTAGATGCAATTTAATTGTGTAAATGCAGTGCATATTATTTGTAGCAGCTGTGGCTTGTTGAGGAAAAACAAAGCTTGGAAAAGTTACTTATCTGGACTGCAATTTCCAAACTGCTCCAAACAGCATGGCTACTGGCCATAGTATTTGGAGGATTTGGGGAGGTTTATTTAAAAAATAATAATTTTACCAAGTAATGGAAGAATCCTACAGGGTGGAGAAAGTTTACTCTTTCTGCCAGAATCCCAACAATATTCACTTATAAGTGTCTGTTTGTTTTCCTAGAGAACCTCTCTTGGTTGTATGGGCTTCCCTGTGGCACTTACATAACAACAACAATAACCATTAATTGCATTTCCTTCTGGCTTGGCTCATAGTTCCAGTTCCAAGCCTGCTACAGAATCCTGTCTTCCTACAACCTGTTCCTTGACACAGTTTTTGCCATAGCTGGGCTCTGATACCAAAAGAGAGACTGGCTAGCAGATAAATAATCTGGGAAATTCTGCATGATAGTAATAGTGGGGAGGTGGGGTGAAATCCCATAGAAATAAGTTGTCTTTTTCCTTTTGTGTTGGCTTTAAAATTCATTTCACTGATCATCTCAACCAATTTATATGGTAGAGAAATGAGGCCAAATGCAAGGCTCTTCATGCCTCCTGCCTTGGATTAATTTTTGATCCTATTTAGATAACTTCATCCCATAAATTGTTCAGTCTTTGTTACCCTCTAGGCTTTTAGTGTATTAACTAATTTGAATTAGATTATATTGTTTGCTTCTCAGACATTTTGTTTTTGAAGTCATGTCAGAATTCTTGGCTGTATGTCTTTCAGCCATCATAATCCTCAAAGTCAGATCCATAATCTCAGTTGTTATCATTTTACACAGTGTTTCTCTTTTTGTAATCTTATTCTATGACACCATACTCCATGTAACACCTGAACAGACTGCCTGAAGTCAACACTTTCTGCTTTGACAATTTGTATATTGATGTGAAAATCAAGAATAAGCATAACCAGCAAATATACTTCTCACTGTGGCCTTCAATACATAAAAGCAAGAGTATGTTAAATATATCATACTTAAATTTAGGCAAGGGTTGTAATATTTACCTGCTTAGCTTCTGGATGTTTTCCCAGTCTCAATCTGTTTCTCACAGATTCTCTATATTTCCCCCTTACATACATTGATGGTGACCAAAATATTGCTGGGGAACACAGCAAGATGCCGAATCCTTCCGGCATATTGTGTCACCTTTCTGGTCACCTTCCTGTCAGTATCTCTTGAAGGTTCCTCCAGAGAACTGAGCATTTCTGATTATTCAAAGATTGCATTTAGATTTGCTAGCTTGCCTGTTATTCCCTTGATGGTTCTAGTGTCACATTAGTTAAGAGCTTGGGTGTAGATTTTCTCTTTCTTCATCAGCCCTTACAGGAAATGCAGGTTGCATTCTTTTCACATGTCAGACTTGACAAGCCAGCATTAAAGTGTCCATAGAGCTTACATTGGGAAGGGACAGAGAAATGAGTTGGTTCTCTATCTCCTGACTGGGTGGAAGTTCAAGCAGCTTGCCTGAGAGAATTTAGGGTATCAAGGCTACTAAAGCATTACTAAAAAGCCTTGACCTTAGCTGCCATGGGTTCCATTTGTAGTAAAAAGACAGGATAGGAATTGAATTTAATAAATTAAATTAAACTGATAGATGACAACTGATTAACTGATAGACAGATCAGAGAATATATACCACTAAAAAGAAAATAGCAACTTGCATAAATTCTGCACATGCTAATATTAATATATAAATCCTACATTTTAAATTTCACAGAACCCAAATGAGTTAAACCTACCAGTAAACTCATGCCAAAATGTGAATGAATTTTTCTTCAATTCAATTTTTATTCAAATGGCCCAAATCCTGCTTCAAAATAAATTCCCTTTCAATGAATTTACTTCCATTTGATGCTGCCAAGGGGTGGATCCAGATGTAAGTGCAAGTGAAATCACCAAAGCAAATCAGTAACTTCCAGCCACTTGAAAATGAAACTGTAGTGGGACTTTGCTGAATAGAGTAAGCTATAATGCAGGAATGTGAGGAATTGTCCCAAAACTGCGCTGAATTTATGAGTGGAGCTCATCCACTCATAGTAGGTGGAATCTGAATCTAGTATCAAAGTTCCCAACTAGATGGAGTATTACTCCACCTTAAATCACATTAAATTCAACATTAGCAGAGTGGGCATTTGGAATCCAGCAAGGCAGAGAAGAATACAAGAGCATGGAGAGTCTTACTGTGCAATTCGGTGACTTGTGTGCATAGCTAGTCTCTTGCTTGATTTTTTGAACAACATACCATAGGTAACTCAAATGGCTTGATTTTACAGGGCCACACACACTAAAATCTCAAGTTCCCCCTGGAACAATATCGTTTTCATCAAAGTTTGATAATAATTAGTTAAACATTATTAAGTGCTCCTAATTTATTAAAACAGTAATTTTAGAAATCATTAATTAGATAATTAAATGAGGGTGTTATTAACAGGTTATGCAATGACTAACATTTCACCTTCTTTTGATTTGCAATTTTAGGGATTAATAAAGGATTTGGAATGATTTGAGGCCATTTTTATTTGGTTTTTAAAACAAAACTAACATTTTCATGATGCATGTATTAAAAGTTAACAGTTTAGTTTCTAAATTTTGTTGAAACAAATGCCCATAGTGTTTTGTTATTTATTGTGTCATTGTAAATGCTCTTGTTTTCAAGCTATGATTTTCATTTTCAAGTACAGTACAGTGTATGGGACAAACAATGAATGGCCATTTCTTTTCTGTATGGAAACACTGCAGAAAGTTAAAACTTTACAGCAGTTTAAAACTTCAGTTGCTCATTTAAAATGCAGTTTAGGCATTGAAAGAAAAGAGGTGGGCAAAGTTACCATGGGAATGTGAATGCAGCAAATATAAGGGTTCTAAGAATGAATAATTTTCAATGACTTACTGTCTCCAATTTGGAGACAGAAGGAAAAGTTCATGGATGGGGGCAGAATTCTTATCCGACCAGCAGTGCCCTCATTCTACCCCTCCTCATTAGTTAAACCCCAAATTTCCCATTGTACTTCATAGGTTATGTTGCCCCAGAGGGAATCCAGAACCAGAATCTAGGACATAATTGAACAGATTAATGGTCATCCATTTCAAAGGGTTGATATTTAAGTACAGTGGGCTCTCAGAAAGGTGTGATTCTAGGACCACTCGTGGATACCAAAATCTGTGGATGTTCAAGTCCCATTAATTGGATAGCAAAATGGCGATCTGTATATAAAATGGCGAAATCAAGGTTTGTTTTTTGGAGTGTGTGTGTGTGTGTGTGTATTGAATATTTTCAAGCCCTGGATGCTTGAATCCATGGATAAACTATCCGTGGATAAGGAGGGCAGACTATATTTTCTGCTCAAACAGACATTCCAAGGAAAATAACAAAGAGTGAAGACAAAGAAAGCAGAATGTAAAGTTCCAGCAGGGGATGCAGCTGGATCACAACCCTAGCATGCCACTGCGCACGTCTGCATTCCAGCTGAACTCCTTTTTGTCTGTGAAGCTTGTAGCCAGCCGTTCAGAATGTCTCTGCCAAGAGCCAAACTAAACAAAATATGCAGGAATCCTTGCCCAGTCACCCTTACGTTGCTATGATGGTTCCTTAGTTACCAAATGTCCCCTTTTTTGAGCTGCTGAGTTCTGAGCTAGCATACCTCTCTCAACCAACATAGCTGGCATTTTCCACCTGACTTTTGTACATCAGACAACATTTCAGCTTCACGTGGAAGTCCTTACAACTTAAACCATGCAGGCACAGTGAAGTCCTTCATAAAAGAGAAAGCATACTGTAGTGAAGTCATTCAGCCCACGTCCTACACTTCACCACTGAGGCAATGTTGTATTAGATCAGCCTTCCCCAGAAGCCATGCTGGCTGATGGAAGTTGCAGTTCAGCCCATCTGAAGGATGCTAGATTGGGGAAATCTGTGTCACATGTCTGCCCTTTCTGTTTCAGTTCCATTACTCCATATGGTGGAGTTCTATATCTTTCTTTGTGACACAGGAACCATCTTCAGGCATTCTCAAGGGGAAAATGGCTTCAAAAGGTGTTGGATCCAGAAATCTGGCCCTCATGATCCTTATACAAAGTTCCCAACTAGATGGAGTATTTCTTTTTCAAAGTTCCCAACTAGATGGAGTATAATGACTAGCCTTCAAATGGGCATGGTAAATGTGCAAAGACTGAGAATGAATTGAGAGCGGCAGCAAGGAGATTAGAGAAAGGGTATAGTTACAGGGGGACAAAGTGAAGTCATTGCCACTCCAAATAAGAATGATTCCCCCACTCATTAAATTTTCCTTCAGTCCCCAAATTACAAATGTTACAGAGAGTGACACAATGAAAACAGTTCACACCTAGAACTCTTATATTTGATGTGTTTGCGTTCCCGTGGGAACTCTTGTCTGCCACTTTTCTTTGAATGTCTAAACTGTATTTTTCAATATTTGAAATTTTAAGTTATTGCAATGCTAGAAATCTGGATACTGATGGAAATTTTCACTTTGGAGAAAAGAATTTTCATTTGGGAAGACAATGGTCTCATTCATCCACCATAGTTTTTTACATTGTAAATCTAAGGGCAGAGATTGTCAAAATCACAATCTGTAAACCTCTCTGAGAGCTTTTGTGGCTGAAGTGCAGGGTATAAATACTCTGAATGAATGAATGAATAAATAATAGCTGCATCCCTGAGTTAGAGCCAGGGCTGATGCATGATCCCCTTTTTGAACATGAATAGGCCTAAAACCCAAAATCAGCATTAATAGAATAGCATTATTCAGCTGTAAGTAGCTCTGCTACCCAAACAACATACTAATAAGAACTAGAACATTAAAACTATGTTGGATCAGACAAAAAAAAAACAGCATACCAAACATTCTGTTCTCATACCAACCAACATCTTGCCTAGGGGAAACCCACCAGCGGGATAAGAGTTCCTTGCAATCTGCTCATGTTCTGTGGCAACTAATTTACAGACCTGTACTCTGCATCTGATATAGAAGTGATTTGTAGCCATCCTGACTCATTACCATTGATGATCCTAATCTCCATAAATTTATTTAGTCCCATTTTAAACCATCTTGAATCCTATGGTAGGAGAAAGGCAGGATATAAAATAAAAAATAAAGGGTGCACAGATGGGCAGCCGTAACCATAATTTACCGAATTCCACAATTTAAATATGCACTGTGCAAAAAATGTGCCTTTTTTATTTGTCCTGGGTGTCCTTCCATTTAGCTTTGGTGGATGACATCAGGGTCTTGTAGCAGAAGGAAAAGAGAAAAGCCTATTTATTTTTTTCACACTAAGCATAATTTTATACACTTCTTTCATATCTCTACTTACCATTTCTTTTCTAAACTTGAGCACTTGCTCCAGACCTTCAGTCATTCTGACTGTCCTTTTTTGCACCTTTTTTCCCTCTAATATATCCCTCCTTTCCCAGTACAGTGAAAAATAGTAATGTATTGTGGTGTAGTGCTTTGAGAGTTGGACTAGGATTCCAGAGACCATGGTTTAAACCCCACCCAACCAAGGAAATCCAATCTCTCATGGCCCCAGAGGACAGCAATAGCATATTGCTTCTTGAACAAATCCTGTGATAGGTTTACCTTAGGGTCTACCATAAATCAGAAATTGCCTGAAGGCACCCAACAACAGCAACCTATTAGATATACGAGAGTACTGAATCCTCTTAAAAGCAATTAAGCTGAAGCCAAGACTCTTTTCTTATACTTTCACACAGTTTTGTGCAACCAATTGCTCCTCCTTTCTGCTCCACCTAAATTCCATCCCTATGGAAACCCCTATCAGCCACAGTATCATTTAAGTTATATACTTCATTTTTACCCCATATTATTCCCCATACGGGGCCTCAGGGCAAATTACAAAATATTAAAACAATACACATTAAAAACATACAAACACATCATTAAAAACACATAATAGTTATTTTAAAATTATTTTAAATTATCTATAGAATTGAATCCATTTAAATATTCATCAGAAGACAGAATGTATCAACAAAACAACACAGCATTAAAAGCCTACTGTACTCAACTCGTAAAAACTCATTGAAAATGAAAACTTTTCACTTGTTGGGGTTGGGAGAACAAAATGGGAGCCATCTTAGCCTAGCCAGAGAGCCCATTCCAAAATCTGGGAGCAGCTACTGACAAAAGCTGGTATGCCTCAACATGTCAAGTGCTAGATATAAATTGTAGGGGAAAGATTATCCAGTGGCGTCCAGATTTCCATCTCTCTAATACAGTTCCTTCTTGAATTTCCACTAAATCAATTATCCTTGCATCTTCCATAGTTCATGGTTTCTTTTGCTTCTCTGTCAACACCAACAGGAAAATTCTCATTTACTTCCAACTCCAGTCTTGCCCAACTTCTATAGCCCACTTGGTCTAATCCTCTCCCCACCACTCCCTGCATGCACACACACACACATACAAAAATTCACAGTTAGTTGGTACAGACATTCTCCTCTTCAGTCTTCTGCCATGAAGTTATTCTGACCCTAACACCTTCTGGATTCCTGGCTCAGAGTCCAGATGTGAGACTGTGGGTGCAGAGTTTAAAGTGGGCATGAGGCAGACATCAATATAATTATGAAATTTAGCATTATTCTTTTGAGGAAAAGAGTAGGGAGTGTCTCTCTACTCAAGAGTCAAAATCATTTTCAGAGGTTACATTCCAGGGTTCCATCATGCTTAAGTCCAAAACTCTTAATGCCAGTAAGAAAGCCTTAGGAGTGGCATTTTAACATTTTAGGAAGCAGTAGAAGACAAGCCTACAGACCCTTCAATTCTCCCAATTTGGCAGGGACAGTCCCAATGAAACTTCTGACATTCTACTTTTGCAGCTACTTTCAAAATGTCCCAGTTTGTCTTTCCCCTACTGCCCACTTTATCCTCAGCTTATTTCAGCTTTTGCAAAATAAGTTCAATGTGAAAAAGTGGCAATGGAGAGAGGAGAGGAACAGCAGAATCTTGTCTTTCCCAGGAGACTGAGGCAAAAGCAAACTGATGCAGCCTCTCCTACTTTGTGTGTTCGTCCTCATTAATATCTCCCCCTCATTTTGAACACACTCTGACATTCCTTGGACACATGTGTCCTGGTTTTCATTTGTGAAATGCTGGAAGGTACTGATCTACTGAAAAGCTGGAAAAACACTAAATGCTGATGTCATGGGAAATGGGGTGTGAGCATCTGGGGAAACCCAGAGAGCCAAATTGGGACTCTAAGAGGGCTAGACACATCCATAGAGCCTGAAGATCTCCAGCCCTGCCCTAGGAGCTGGTAAAACATGAACCTTTGATGCGTTCAAACACCAGCTCCAGTAACAGAAATCTAAAATAACACTTTTAAAATATATATGCACACACACAAATACACTGATCTTGATGGGAGTTGTTTGTTTTCCAAAATAGTGATACCAGCAGACTGAATAAGGAGCCAAAATTATCAAAACTGAGGCACAGAGATTCAGGATCAGTCACCTCAAACTCATGTATTTGGAGTAGCAGGCATTTGTTTCATTCCATGTCTTAGATGGTTTGACTGTGAGATACAGATGATTAGAGTAGTAGTAATGAATGCAGAGAAGAATAGGCCTATGTTTTAATGGTCTCCAAAATTGGACACATAAGGTCTCTTTTCAACCTGAAGCAAATTACTCTGGGTGACCTCTCTTTATAGGAAGGAAGCGCTGACTTATAAAACCATTTTCCTGCTTCTACAAGCAATGCCCGCTCAGAAGCGTGAAGCTAAAATAATCCCCATGCTTCCCACTCTGTATTCCTGAAGTTTCATTCATAGTATTCTTTAAATATTCATGTGTCACATTAGAAGTGAAAGAGAGAAAAACACTCTTTTACTGGGCTGAAGTGCAAATGGATTTTTAAAAACAAAAACACACACACAAAACCCAAACCCTAGATCCTCAACATATGAATGTTTTAAAAGACATATTTTAGCCCTGACTGCAGCTGGGGGGGTAGCAGCCACATTTCTGTTTCAAAACAAAATTCATCTGAGGGCCAAACAACAGGCAGTGTGATGGACTAGAATTGTTGTTGTTGTTGTTGTTATTTTGCATGTACACTGTTAGTGGCATGCACAAGCATAAGTCTACCTTGTGTCTTATTTTGCTCATTGCAGCAGTTAGTATTCTCTTCCACTCTCTGCAATTCCCAAAGCCATCATCCCCAGTACTCAATGCCATAGCCCCCCTGAATATTCATTCCATGGCAGGTGAAGAGTTCAGAGTCATGGGCATTAGGGAAGTGTCTGGCTATGGCCCACAGGCAGATGCAAATCAGTGATATCATCTGCTGAGAGTCTGGCAGATCTCAGCAGAAGATGCTATAATCTGCATTTGGCTAGGGGGTACAGCTGATTTCCACCCTTTCCCCTCTCCACCAGCCATGGAATAGCAGTTCAGGGGGGCCATCACTGTAAAACTGTGAATTCCAGCTGTGGTGAGTGAGGAGCCATAGCACAATTTCAACTGTGGAATTTCTACACAATGCTGGAGTGTACAGTATATAGGATCTCAGCCACAGAGTGAGCAGCCCATGTGGGTAAAGAACACCAAGCTCTTTCCCCTTAACCACCTTACTTTCACATAATCCAGACCTACACAACTTGGCAGTAGGTAGGGGCCAAAATTACAACAGGCTAAATTTCTTCAAGCTGCAGAGAGGGTTTTAGCAGCTCATTTTCCAAGTAAAAGTATAATTAATGAGAAAAATATTTTAATCATTAATTAGTCATTAATTAATTATTAATCTCAATAATTAATTAATAATTGATAATGATTAATATTATCAATTTCAATTTCATCATCATCCTTGTCTGCCTGGCCCTTTCCTCAGGAGAAGGCCAAGTGTCAGAGAAGCTTTGAGGTGCAAACGTTCATCCATTCTCCTCCTCTGCTGCCTAGTTCTCCTGCGGAAGAAGCTTGAAAGCACCTGTTTGCCTTTCCTTCAGCATGCCCTCTCCTTGGGAGAAAGCTGGGCTGAAAAGGAGGCTTGTGGGGTGCCCATTTGCCCTTCTTTCTCCTCCTCAGCTTGTCCTCCTCCTTTGTCTGGCTCTTTGCTGGGAGAAAGCCAGGCAGCAGAGGAGCCTTGAAGTCCTTGTGGGCCACCTGAAATCCTTTAGCAGGCCACAAGTGGCCCACAGGCTTTATGCTGTGCAGGCCTGACATAGTCCATAGATCCATTCCTAGCTTTCCTCCAGTATGTGAGAAAAGGAGAATACTACCTGAAATGATTAACTGCAGGAATATAAAGCAGTACATGGGAAGGGTTCAGCACTTTTCTCTAATGCACTCCTTAGGTTGTTCAGATAAGATACTCCTGCCTTGGGTTTTCTATGTGAATGGGGTGGACAGATGAATTATGACTGTGATGAGCCTAGTTTGGCTGTAAATTACCTAGAGCTGTATTGAACGTAAAGTTACACATGCAAATGGATTGCACATTCCTTGCAACTAAAATAACCAATTGAAATTGTTATGATCAAGAACCAAATAGTAACATCACAATTGGAGTCATTACTGAATTTAGACAATTCAGTTTTGTTTACCATAGTTTTCACTCATTCTTTGAAAATGTAGGTCAGAATTCCAGTTTTTAATCAAAATCAACAAGTATGATCTGGCCAAAGTTCATTTTATGGGAGGAATTTACGCACAGTCTCCCAATAAATTAATTCTCCCATAAAAATCAGGATGCTTAATTTTGGCTGCATACTCTTAACATTGTGAACCTTCTTTCAGACTTCAAAACGTTAATGCTCAAGTTTTGGAAATGTAGTCTGCTTTTTTAAATAGGTTGTTAAAATCACATTTGGACAATTGTACTTTCTCCCTTAATTTAAGTTGAATTTGTTAGTGGCTGTATTTAGCAGTTCTAATTTCAATTTACAAACATTTACCAACCTGATAATAGTTCAAAATTAGTTTGACATCTTTGTCACTGTTTTACAGTATGGAAAATTGTGACAAAAATTATTATTCTGTTATATTTACGTGGACTCAAAGGGCATTCCTGTTGATAATGTAGGTCACTGATGAAAAACTATTTCATCTGTTCAGCACAGCTAGCTTATACCTTATTAGTCAAACAAGGGAATGTGTGTGAAAACTGGTTTCAATACAGTTTCAGTAATTTGATTTATCTACAATATGGTACAAGCTAGCTGGAGGCAGAGCATATTTTACCGATATTGCCAGCAATCTAGTTAATGTATGCCAACTTGTTTGTGCAATTCCATTAAGAAATGTGCAGTGAAGTCATATGCATTTTCAGATGCGAGATCCACAGAGTTCATGGGAGATTGCTTACAAATATGTACCTAGGGTTGCGAGCTTACAAATATGTACCTAGGGTTGCAACATTAGACTTTTTATTCTCATGAATGCAGCAGCAACTACCTGTTTGTGTAGTTCCCTGCCTTACACAGGAATACTTAAAGTAGACATAAACTCTGTTCAGGGATTTGAATCTCACCTGCAATAGAGGGCCTGTACAGACTGGGGAAAGGGGGCGGACAGAGGCTGCCCCTTTCTCCCCCGGATTGTGGTCGTGCCAACCATACGGCGCAACAACAATGCACCTGGAAAAAGGAGCCATGAAACACGGCTACTTTTTCTGCTGCTGCTGAGGTGCCATTAGCACCCTGGAGCGGCGCAGTGACGTCCATTGTCTGCCATGCCATTTGGGCACGGTGCACGAGATACGTCATCATTGTGTGCCATCTGAATGGGTGCACACCAAGATTGTGCCCAGACAGTGCGGTAGGGTTCGGGAATGTGTGGACGCTCTACTCTCCAAGCCCTAAAATCAGCCCCAGGTCAGCGCAAGTGAATGGGAGAGAAGTGCTGTGCCCATTGCCCCCATCCTCTTTGTCATAATCTCATCACTCAGCTCTGTCATCTGTCTTGTCTCATGCCTGTTGCTTGGCTCCATCATTCATCATGTACTGGAAAGGTGAATATCTGCAACAGAAGTCTTGTATCATTTCACAAATGATTTAGAATCTATGGAATCAGGATGTAGTAGGAGTCAGTGTAGTGTAGGGCCACTAGTGAGAGCCCTTGTGCTGTAGTTGTTTGAGTGGTGGACTCTTGGAGACCAGGGTTCAAATACCTTCTCAGCCATGAAAACCCCCTGGATGACATTGGGCAAGTCATACTCTCTCAGCTTCAGAGGAAGGCAAGGGCAAACTCCCTCTGAAAAAATCTTGCCAGGAAAACCCTGTGATGGGGTTCCATAAGCCAAGGTCAATTTGAAGGCACATAAAATAAGACAGGTTGGGTATCCCTTATCCAGAATTCTGATATCCACATTCCAAAATTGTCTGTATGGGTGGCAGAGATAGTAACACTTTTGCTTTCTGATAGTTTAATGTACACAAACTTTGTTTCATGTACAAAATTATTCAAAACATTATTTATAAAATTACCTTAAGGCTATGTTTATATGTTTATACAAAACATCAGTGAATGTCATATTTAGACTTGGGTGCCATCTGCAAGATATCTCATTATGTATATGAAAATATTATTTTTTTAAAAACCCAGAACCCTGAAATCTAAAATACTTCTCTTCCCATGCATTTTGGATAAGGGAGATGCAACCTGTATGATCGGGGTTTTAAATCCAGTGACAGCTACTGGATTCCAGGTCAATGAATCCAATTTGAGATTTAATGCAAATTTCCAAGGAACTGTGCAAGTTTCTGACCAATATTCACAAAATATGTGAAGTTTGGATTTAGACCCAGTGGGGATTCACCTTCTTGTAGAAGCTATCACCCCTCTAAATTTCATGGAAATGCTACATGATTGGGTAGACTCCCTGCTGCAGATGTTATTCCTCCATTGCATGATAGCAAATGGAGAGGGTTGTCAATATTAGCAAAGAGATTTGGATCCCTTCTTTTTCAGATCATTTCTTTTTAAAAGCTATCAGCTAGTCTCTTCCCTTGTTTTAAACTAAAGTCAGTTTATGAGCTTATGCTATACTTGCAAGGTCAGCTTCTCAATTTGCAACAGGTTTTATAACCTTATGCAGCATAACCTTATGCAGCACTGAAGAGTGGCCTTGGGTACCAGGTACCATATAGACATAAGCAGCATGAAATACATGGCTTCAGTTTATAAAGTAACATCATGGTGTACTCTGCAAGCCTCGCTCATTGGTGAGTGTGTATTTGAGGGACTCATCCAACCCTTGTGATATGATAGTGAGCTCCTAGACAGATCCATTAAGAAGACTTTCCTGTGAATGAATTTGAATGATGCCTCTTTTGCTGTAATGAATACTTTTTTCAATTACTTTTTCTAATTATTTTTAGACATTTTGGAGATGTTTTGGATTATTTCATTTTCAAATTTTCAAATTATAAACCATTAATAGTCCCAGGAACATTCCAGAAAATTCCAAAATGAATTGTGAACACTATCAAGTAACACAATGGGTTACTTTTGCAATCTTCTAACAAGATATAAGAACAAAATACTTTTTAGCACTCAGTAATGTGGGGTTTGGGAATTGTGTGTCCATACCCCTTTATGACCAGACCCTGAATATATATGCAATTGAATCTCTGACAAAAAGTAGAATCTGAAAGGGCCTGTTTAGGCCTGTGAACACTGCCACTCCTCAAAAGAGCAAGTGTCCAGAAATGATTTCCATTTGCCTGAAACATCACTACTGCTAACTCCCAGGTGCCCTCTAAACCTTGCAGCATGCGTACCCCTATGGTAATGGAAGGAATACTTAAAAACTTAAATACTGTACTTAAAAACTTACTTTTGAAAGGTTATTTTCCAAACTCTGCATAAATCAGATACTGAGCAACTTCAAGGAATTTCAGAACATGTGAGTTTTTAAGCAGAGTGCATTTAAAAGTAAGATTTTATAGAATATTTAAACAGTCATTTGTAGAAACTATGGTGGTAGGCTTATGAAGTAAATTCTTATTACAGTTCCTATGATGCATATTATGTCTAACACAAAAAGGGAAGAAAGAGATATAATAGGAGTCAGTGAGGAAGTATAGCATTTAAAAGATTATTGATGATCTAATCCCAAATTAACAATTCTGTGCTTAAAATATCGCTATCAGTATTATACTGTCCATTAACTAAGGTCTTGTCTGCTTGGGCCCAAAGACCCATTTCCCTCTGTTCTGGCATTGTTCTGATTGGATGATACATGTCCCAAACCCCAGTTCTGGTGCAAGCAGTCTGGACAATGTCTATTCTAGCACACTCCACATCATAACTAGGGTTTAGCAGCTTTAATCTCATTTTCAAAATTTACCAGTTATTCTGTATATTCCAGGAAGATCCGAAGCCCTCTGTTTCTATGTTGCAATGGCTGTCTACACAGACATCCCACTGAGCTGCCCAGCATGTCTGCTGCCACCACAGGTTGCTCTCGTTCTGATATCAAAACCAGGTGCCCAGCCATCTGATCATTGCTGGATGTTTCATTCTGACCTCAGATTTAAGTCACCCACAAGAGCAGTTAGATGTGCTGGGCAGCTCAGTGGGCTGCCCATACAGACAGCCACTGCAGCACTGGAAGGGAGGGACAGGTAACAGGGAAAGATTGAGGCAGGGACAGGGACAGGATACACTGGGTTGCCCCTGGTATATCTTGGCCCTTGCAGATAATGGAAAAGAAATTTTAAAAGGAATTGCATCAAAAGAGATTTCCAGCTGAGCTAAAGCTGCTGTATTCACTTGGGAATAATCACCATTGATCTCAGCAGTGGCAGGCAGGTACCGAATTGCACTGTAAAAGTTACAGAAAAATTCTTGTTCAGTGGAACAAAGCTATTCATTGTTATCAGTATGGTAGTTCTTGCATGCTTTCAAGGCCAGTGGATTAACCACTACGCTATTCAGTCTCTCCTGACCAAAACCACAAACGAACGATTCAGACTCTGGAATCCAAAGCCATCTCACTTACCTAATGTAAATCAAATTTGTTTTACTTTTTGGAACTGCTCTATACCTCTGGCTATAGCAACTATTTACAGTTTACCCACTGAAATGTGTGATCTAAGCATCAGCTTGTTGGGGGCATAAGTTATTCTTCTATTTGTGGCTATTACACAAACATCACATATATCTTGTAACTTGTACAAGTAGACTGTCAACTGCAGTTGCAAAATGAGCTGTCAAAGAAAGCATGCAAACTAGGTGGGAAAACATTTAGCTTCCCATTTTATGGTGGAAGCAATTCTGCTGAAGACTGTGGGTGTCTTAAAAGTTCATTTCTAAGCATGCATCATCATCTCTCTCTGGCCCCTCTTTTTGTTTTTGAGCAAAATTGAGGATACTAAGCACAATAATTCTAAGGGTTCTAAAATGGCTGCAGTCTTTGCTAGAAGCAACAGCTGACTTGGGATGAGCACTGGCTGATCCCAAATTCTCAGGGTGTATGGCCAATTGGCCCACTTTTTATGTCCTGTAACCCTCCCCCTCCAGGTCCCCTCCCCCTACCTTTGCACATGAAGGAAAGGGGAAAACATCAGAAAACCAGCACCCTTGGTACACCCCTCCAGCTTCACTCTCATCTTGTTGCTACAAGGCATGCTCACAGACTGCATCTAGCATGCGGCTACAAAACAGTCACAGCAACATCAAGCCAAATTCATTGCTCATTTAAAACAGTCATCTGCATAATGCTTTGAGACTGTCATGCATATGAGAATAACTCTATTCTTTTTTCCCTTCTTGTTTTTTATATTTCTTTTTATATAGCACTCCTTCTGACTCAAGGTAAGTTTTCTCCCCTTATATGTGTTTTGTTTTTGTTTGTTTTGCTTTGTTTTTTGTGGAGACAGGAGGTTGATCTTCGCTCTGTACTTCTCTTGGATGTGGCCTAGATTTCAGTTCTTATCTTTAATTTGGCACTATTTGATTTGTCACATGTTTTAGTAGTTTTACTACTAGTTGCTACACCAGTAACTGTCTATTGACACCTTAGCATGGCCCACTCAAAGCAAATGGCCCTTCAGGGAGCCTCTCTACTATGCCTAATAGTAAGAAAACAGAGAGGATGTACATACAGCCCCTAAGGGATGGTTCGATGCCACCCCTTTCCTAGCCAGATTGGGGCTGCAGCCACCTTATGCCATGGCCCCAATCTGGCCTTTCGAGGGCATGAAAAGAAGCTGCTATTGTGTGCTCGAAAGGGCACAATAGCCACATTGCTGCAGCTATGTGGTTCTCCTTTGGCACTGCATTGTATGGGTGAAGCACCGGGGAGTGCCATGGTGCCATGCGCTATGTGAAGCAGCATGTGGCATCAGGTAACCATGGGGTGGAGTCAAGCATGTTTCATGAAGACGCTACGCCCTGACTCCGCCTCCATACCAGGCTTATTGGCCGGTGTGTACAGGGCCAGAGTCATCATTGCCTACTGCACAGACATCCACTCATCCTTCTACCTCTGGCAAACAGTTTTTGCAGAATATGGTGATGCTTCAGAGGTGTCAGCAGCCAAAGAAAGAATACTTTCTAAGGACTACTTTCTGTTGCTAGTAACACTGTTAATACAACTGAAGTAGGAGGGCAAAACCCTTCCTTACTGGAGACAATGAGGGAGGCAGAGATGTCTTCCTCAGCATTTTACATGTACATGATTGTTAATGGTCCTGGTTGCTGACCACAGCAGAAACTGCAATATATTTGTATGGTTTGGGTTATAATTCTTCTTTGTCCCTTACTGCCTCCTCATGCCTATGAACCCATCATGAATGTCCACGTTATTTATTCAAAACTGACTTAGTGAATTCTAGCCATCATCATCATTGTCATCATTATATTCTTCAGCCAGAATCCTGTTGAACAGTTATGAAAACATAATCTACAATTACACATTCATAACTGCTATGTATTCATGATCCCCTAGATTAGGGCTACGTAGGGATCATGAAAGTTGCCCAACCTTTACTCACCAATAAATAGCTACTTGAACTAACAGAGGTTCATGCCCTGTTAATCAAGAAGGAGCTGCCTGGCATTCTACTATCATCCCCATCGCTTGAGGGGGATTTGCAGCAGGAGTCCTTTTTCTACCTGTCACACCAAGATTTGTTCACAGGAGGAGGTGGGAACCTCAGACACTCACTTTTCAATCAACAGTTGAAAAGACTCCCATCAGTCCCAGTGTCTGTTTACCAGTAAGTAGGGGTTGTTGTTGTTGTTTTTTTTTGGGGGGGAGTCTGGCCGAAATCCAGTACATAGCACCATAACTACCTACATTGTAGGTAATGGTCATACAGGATTCATAGAATCATAGAATCATAGAGTTGGAAGAGACCACAAGGGCCATCCAATCCAACCCCCTGCCATGCAGGAAATCTCAGTTAAAGCATACCCGACAGATGGCCATCCAGCCTCCTCTAAAGAAGGAAACTCCACTACACTCCGAGGGAGGAGTGTGTTCCACTGTCAAACAGACCTTACTGTCAGGAAGTTCCTCCTAATGTTGAGGTGGAATCTCTTTTCCTATAGCTTGCATCCATTGTTCTGGGTCCTGTTCTGTGGAGCAGCAGAAAACAAGCTTGCTCCCTCCTGAATAAGACATCCCTTCAAATATTTAAACAGGGCTATCATATCACCTCTTAACCTTCTTTTCTCCAGGCTAAACATCCCTCGTTCCCTAAGTCATTCCTCATATGACATGGTTTCCAGACCCTTCACCATTTTAGTCATTGGACATGCTCCAGTTTCTCAATGTCCTTTTTGAACTGTAGTGCCCAGAACTGGATGCAATATTCCAGGTGGGGCCTGACCAAAGCAGAATACAGTGGCACTATTACTTCTCTTGATCTAGACAATATACTTTTAATGATGCAACCTAAAAATGCATTGTTCTTTTTAGCTGCCACAACACACTGTTGACTCATGTTCAACTTGTGATCTACTTGGACTCCTAGATCCCTTTCACATGTAGTCTCCTTCAGCCAGCTGTCCCCCATCCTATATCTGTGCTTTTAATTTTTCCACCCTAAGTGCAGTACCTTACATTTCTCTGTTGCATTTCATTTTGTTAGCTTTGGCCCAGCTTTCTAGTCTATCCATGTTATTTTGAATTTTGATCCTGTCCTTTGGAGTATTAGCTATTCCTCCTGATTTGGTGTCATCTGCAAATTGGATGAGTATGTCCCCAATTCTGTCATCCAAGTCATTGATGAAGATGTTGATGAAGAGTCTGTTGATCATCTTAATAACCCACCCTTTCCTACAAACTGGGACTCATAACTAGTCACATAATGTAACTAGTATGCATATCACAATAGTCTACAATTGTAATTTTTTCTTGAATTGAATTTAAAAAAAAGAACAACCATATATCTGGATGTATGTGAATTATCATTTATAAATGTACATTTCAATCACAGTAGCCACATCATCATCCAAGAAAATGATGTGACAAGCAAATCCTGTGTAAATGGAGAAAAAGAAAACATTTCCATTTCTCTATTGTGGTATGCAGGCTAGACACACACACACACACACACACACACACCCTTTGCATATTAAAAAAACAGACATCAGAATAACTGTAAAACTCAAGAGTTTTTTCCTTCTTAGAATTCTATCAGCTCTTCAATTTCAGGAAGTCAGTCACAGCTGTTCCCACAGTAATTGTGTTGCTCTAATTCAGTGGTGTGCTAATTTAATCAGATCTTCTGGAACCAAATAATATGTATTAAAATAATACAATTTCTATGCCTTCTTGTGCTCAAATGTGATTGTTTTTGGCAGGTAGCATGAGATAATTCACTCACTTGGCTCAGTAGGAAGTTGCTCTTAAGTTAATAAGTAAAGAGGCTGAATATCTGACCATGTTAGAGAAGAAACATGGCCAGTTCACAAAGCCACTTCCCAAATCCAGTCCCTGTCTTCCCACCAACACCAGTACAACTACCAGACATGCTCTAGAGCAATGGTTCTCCACCTTTGTTGCTCCAAATGGTTTGAACTTCAGCTCCCAGAATCTCTGAAGACTGGTCACATTAGTGGGGAGGTGAAGTCCAAAATATCTGGTAATCCAAAGATTGAGAACTCCTACTTTAGATCATTCTACTCAGAGTTATGGTTGCTGGATTTCTGCTGGTCCACAAGTAATTCCCTGGTGAGTTTCCAGGAAAAAAACAAAAAAATTGTAGCCAATAGTGCAACTATAGTACCGGTCTCTGGTACACTTAGTGCAGCGCCTTAGATAATACCCCCCTCCTTTAGATGAGCTGCCAAGTGAGCTAGATTTATGTAATGACACTTCCATCCTGGTTAGCTTCTGCAGTTGGGCACTTTAGAAGGACTGTGTTGACATCACTTGGACACGTGGATGATAGGCTTCAAACTCTGTAAATCCTGTGGCAGATGATATGCAGAGCAACATAAAAAATGCATATGCCACCGCACACGTAGAGTGCCACTCAGGACAGATCATGACTAATGAGTAAAGAATGGAGGTGACATTTTCACTTAGGCCATGTCATGTTAGATTTAGAAAATGCAAACATTTCAGGAGTGTTGGAAAAAATTACGTTGAAAATTACATTGAAGTTTGTCATCTCGTCTCTTTGCTTTAGCTTCTGCCTTTCCCCCGACTAGACCAGTACATTATGTAGCCTTTTTTTAGAGCTGGCTCTTGAGTAGACCAGGCAAACTTTATCTTTTTCCTTCCATCCTTCTCTTGTTCTGCATATCACAAGATTGATATATTGTTGTTCCGTATTCATGGGTCTTGCCTATATTCTTAACATTTTCTATCTGTCCAGGGCTGATCAGAGTTGCAATCCATCTGGAGGACACCAGATTGGAACAGGCTCAGCTAGATCCTTTACTTTTTGAAATCCAGCAGCCTTAAAACCTAGCTAGCTGGGTTGTGTTGGTGCCAATGTCCAGATGGGGAGTTACTTATTTACAGGAATGCCAATGTAAAATTAACACAGTTTAGAGCAATATACATTAGGATATAAAGACCTCTGTCTTTATATCCTAAAAGAAAAGAAATATTGAAAGTGCATGTGTTGATTCTGTATTTCAGCGCTGACACAATATCAATGCCTAATCAATCCTATTACAGTATTAACCAATTTCCATTACAGTAATTCGCTAACTGAAAAATTCTAGAGAAAGCACCACTTGTACTAGGAAATTGTGCCAGAACTTGGAAGTAACTAATTCCAAATGCATAGTAAATGGTCAGTTACACATAATTAGTCGCTTACAATTCATTCCTTTGTAATAACTGCAACATAGCTAAGTAAATTCCTTTTTGCATGTAGATAAAATTATGTGTTTGTAATTTGATTGAGGATCTCTTGATTATCTTGTAGTGTACCTATAACTGCTTAAAGTCATTTTGATAGTTATGATAAAGAAGCAACAGCAAATAGTTTTAAGTCCTGCCTCATCTGTACCTTGTATAACTGAGCATGTTGAGACAACTGTGAACTGAATATGAACGAATTGTGCTTTCTGTCACAGACCACTGTGCATTCATATGTATTTTTAAATTATCCAGAAATTAACTTAGGCCTGGTACAAATGGGCAGGAAGAGGCAGCAAGATGCCACCACTTTCTTCCCCAGATTGTTGCCATGGCCATGGCAACTGCACAGGTGTGGCAATGATCCACTCCAAAAAGGAGCCACGAAACGCAGCTCCTTTCCACACCACTGCCAAGGCGCCATTAGCGCCTTGGAGTGACACGGTGATGTCTCTTTGTGCCACGCCATTTGGACGTGGTGCACAAAGCACGTCATTAACGGGCACGCCATTTGAACGTGCACACCCAAAATGGCACCAGAGGAGTGTGAAGTGTGCGGATGCTCTGCTCTCCTGAACCCTAATTTTGGTCCCAGGCCACCGCAAAGCAGCAGTTTGTACCAGGCCTAAGATGTTACTATTTAGAAATGAGAAAATAAAGTATTTTTTTTAAAATTGTAATGGCAATTAGCTGTAACTAATTAGTTTTTAAAAGTAATTTTCCAGGCTCTCAATCTTGCTTTGTCCCTACTGCCATGTATGATTAAACTGAGGTTGAGAAATGGTGTACCTTGACATGACTGTCATGATTAACTCTTGAGGCCACTGAGCTTAATGTCTTAGAATGTTTTGAGTTCAAAGCTGATACTAGTCTGGGCAAATCATGCACACAACCAGTCACTATGTAAAACAAACAAACAAACAAACAAACAAATCAACTCAACAATGGCTCTTCTGCATCAGCTACCCTCTCTCCCCTCACTAGTCTGAACAGATCTAAATGTTTCATCTACCCCTGTTCAACATCCCAAGGAGTGATCATGTATGCCTGGAGTTTGTTATACAGTGAAAAGGAGAAGCCAGGCATAGTCAGACACACATTCCAGACTTTAGGAAAGCTGATTTTAGTAAACTTAAAGAAATACTGGGGGTGATCCCATGGTCAGCAATACTAAAAGAGAAAGGAGTTCAAGATGGATGGGAGTTTCTTAAAACAGAGATACTGAAGGCACAATTTCAAACAGTTCCAATGAGGAAGAAAAATGGGAGATGTCTCAAGAAGCCAGGATGGATGACTACAGAACTTTCAACTGAGCTAACTTTTAAATAGAACATGTATAAGAAATGGAAAAATGGGGAAATCACCAAAGGGGAATTCAAACAAATAGCTAGCACGTGTAAGGGTAAAGTCAGAAAAGCTAAAGCGCAGAATGAACTCAGGCTTGCTAGAGAGGTTAAGAACAATAAAAAGGGCTTTTTTGGATATGTCCGCAGCAAAAAGAAGAAGAAGGAAACGGTAGGGCAACTACATGCAGAAGATGCCAAAATGCTAAAAGGAGACAAAGAAAAGGCAGAATTACTCAACACCTTTTTGCTTCAGTCTTTTCAGACAAAGCAAAGGTGCTCAACCTGAGGATAATGGAGCAGAGGACAGAATAGGGGAATTTCAGCACAGAGTAAAGAGATAGTACAGGAATACCTGTTTAAGCTAAATGAATATAAGTCTCCAGGACCGGATGAACTACATCCAAGGGTATTAAAAGAACTGGCAAATGTAATATCAGAGCCATTGGCAATAATCTTTGAGAACTCCTGGAGAACAGGAGAAGCCCCAGCAGACTGGAGGAGGGCAAACGTTGTCCCCATCTTCAAAAAAAAAGGGGGGGAGAGGGTCCCACCAATTATTGTCCAGTTAGTCTGACATCAATACCAGGAAAGATTCTAGAGCAGATCATTAAACAGTATATCTTGATTTCAGTAAGGCCTTTGACAAAGTTTCCCATGGCATCCTTGCAAACAAGCTTGTAAAATGTGGGCTAGACAAGGCAACTGTTACATGGATTTGTAACTGGTTGACCGGCTGAACCCAAAGGGTGCTCAGCAATGGCTCCTTTTCGTCCTGGAGAGAAGTGACCAGTGGGGTCCCACATGGCTCTGTCCTGGGCCCAGTGCTATTCAACATCTTTATCAATGACCTGGATGACAGAATTGGGGGCATACTTATCAAATTTGCAGATGACACCAAATTCGGGGGAATAGCTAATACTCCAGAGGACAGGATCAAAATTCAAAATGACCTGAATAGACTAGAAAGCTGGGCCAAAGCTAACAAAATGAAATTCAACACGGAGAAATGTAAGGTACTGCCCTTAGGGCGGAAAAATAGGAGGCACAGATATAGGATGGGGGACACCTGGCTGAATGAAACTACATGTGAAAGTGATCTAGGAGTCCAAGTAAACCATAAATTGAACATGAATCAACAGTGCGATGCGGCAGCTAACAAGGCCAATGCGATTTTAGGCTGCATCAATAGAAGTATAGTGTCTAGATCAGCAGTTCCCAACCTTTGTTGGGCCATGACCCCCCAGCGGGCTTTGCGACTGGAAATCCCGCCCCTTCCCGGCCTCCCAACCAATTAGAGAGGCCACTGAGGGAAAAGGGGCAGGACTTCCGGTCGCAAAGCCCGCTGGGGCTTGCAGTCCCGTCCCCTTCTCCCCGCGATTACCTGGCAGCCCTGGGGAGAAGAGGAGTAGGAGGCCTCCCTGTCCCTTCCTCCCCGTGGGTGCCTGCAACCGCGGGAAGGAAGGGAGAGGAGGAGGGACCCCCCGTCCCTTCCTCCCTGTGGGTGCCTGCACCCATGGGAAGGAAGGGAGAGGAGGAGGCGGCCCCGCCTCCATTCCCTTCCTCCTTGCGCGTGCCTATGCCAGCGCGGGCACTCACAGGGAGAAGGGAAAGGAGGGAGCCCTGCCCCCTTCCCCTTTTCCCAATGCGATGCCTGCTCCAGCACTGGCACCCGCGGGGAGAAGAGGAGGGGGAGGCGGAGGGGGTTTCCCAACCTGGCGACCCCCCAGAAAGGGTCACGTGACCCCCAAAGGGGTTGAGACACCCAGGTTGGGAACCCCTGGTCTAGATCAAGGGAAGTAATAGTGCCACTCTATTCTGCTCAGGTCAGGCCCCACCTGGAATACTCTGTCCAGTTCTGGGCACCACAATTCAAAAGAGATGTGGAGAAACTGGAGCGTGTCCAAAGGAGGGCAACTAAAATAGTGATGGGTCTGGAAACCATGCCCTATGAGGAATGCCTTAGGGAGCTGGGTATGTTTAGCCTGGAGGTGAGATGATAGTCCTGTTTAAATATTTGAAGAGATGTCATATTGAGGAGGGAGCAAGCTTGTTTTCTGCTGCTCCAGAGACTAGGACCCGGAACAATGGATGTAAATTAGGAGGAACTTCCTGCCAGTAAGGGCTGTTCGACAGTGGAACATACTCCCTCAGAGTGTGGTGGAGACTCCTTCCTTAGAGGTCTTTAAACATAGGTTGGATGGCCATCTGTCAGGGATGCTTTGATTGGGAGTTCCTGCATGGCAGGGGGTTGGACTGATGGCCCTCGTGGTCTCTTCCAACTCTATGATTCTATGAAAATCCTGTACTCTAGCTGTATCATTGTGAAAACTGGGGCCATCTCTTTTAATTTTTCCTTGCTCACAATGCACACAATGGCTTTTCTATAAAGAGACCAGAAAATGAACAGCATACAGTCTGCCCTCCTTATCCACAGATTCAAGCATCCATGATTTGAAAATGTTCAAAAATATATAAATTCTAAAAAGCAAACCTTGATTTTGTCATTTTATATAAGGCACACCATTTTACTTGCAATTGTATTTAATGGGACTTGAGCATCCATGGATTTTGGTACCAACCCCAGTGGATACTAAGGGCCCACTGTATTGAGCTCTGTTGACACTGGATTTTCTAAAAGCTATAGCTGTGAATGAGAAACTGGCTCCAAGAATGGCAAAAGCAATATTCAGAAGGGCTTGGGTACTTTGCAGTTCTTTTTGAAGTGGGAACTTTTCATCTTACAAGGTTAATTTCAAGATCACAATAAACTGATTTTGTTCAAGAACAGCCCTTCACTATAGACATTATTCCAGTAGATAAAGCTTTCTCCACATTTCTGGAAAGGCACCGTCCATTTCTTCTATTCAGGAAAAAATAGCATTTTTCTGTACCATTAACATTTGCTGAGGTCCAGGATAAGGTGCTAGAATGGAATGCTGTCTTCTCTAACCATGTTTCTGTATCTGGAAAGCAAAGATGGGAACCGAGGAAGAACTGGCAGGTTCATTTCCCTGCCTGGCAGCTCCAGACCTTATCAGGTCTAATTGGACTTGACAGCTGGGGAGTCTAGGGTGCAATCCATGTTGAAAGCTGAGTACTGAGGCTGATGCAAACAAATCAGGGCTGGTTAATAATTAAGCTGCAGTTTGGCAGCATTCACCTTGACAGACTTGACCTGTCAAATTAAAAACTCTTTCGTTGTTTGTTTGTTTGCTCCTGGACACATCTTGCTGTTGGGACTTCTGCCACTTTAAGCCTGTGGGCAATTGTTCCTTTGTAGAAACAAAGTAGTGTGGAGTCCTCTCCCTTCAGATATTCATCTTTGTGTTTCCCTTGCCATCTTGAAACACAGTCTGGAAATCCATTTGTTTTCAGTGTGCTCTTTGTTGCCTGCAACTGCTTTCCCTTTATTATATCTTCTTTTCATTTCTCCCTCTCTGGAAAATCAGTGCCTATTGTATGCTTTGTTAAGCACTTGGCCTAAATTGCATTGTTTTTTTTTCTCACTTAGAGTAGACCTGTTGAAGCAATTGCTGAAGGGCAAGTCAACAGTTTCTAAAATCCCATTGATTCAATGGGTCTACTCTAGATCAACAATTGGATTTAGGCTCCTGAGGGACAGAACTTGGGAGACAGTGCTACATACATAGATATTATTGGTTCCCCGTCCACATTGTCATTGTCATGTATCTGAGTGTTTCCATTAGCAGGAAGAGAAAAGTGCAGCTATGGGAGGAAGACCCAAAATGATGACATTGTCCCCTCAAGTAAGAATTCTGCCCCCCAATGAAATTTTCTTTCAGTCCGTAAATGTCTGCCCTACAAAGAAAGAGACATTCTAAGATACTTAGATTTGCCGTTCCTTTGAGACTAACCATGAAAGAAGTTGTAGCATAAGCTTTCATAGACATGGACTATTTCCTCAGATGCACTTGAGGAAGTAAACCAAGTCTACAAAAACTTATGCTACAGCTTTCATACAGTTAGTCTCAAAGGTGCTACAACAGTGCTTTGCATACTGATATTCCAGACTAACACAGATATGTCTCTGAATTCTACAGTTGCTTTCCCTTGGTAATTTTTCCTACCCCTTTTCTTGGGATACCCAAACTCTTTTTCTAAATGTCCAACAGAAGTTTTAAGTTATTGTAATGCTACAAATTTAAGGAGTGGAGTAACATTTCATTTGGGGAAGAGAATTCTTATTTGGGAGACAGTGCTCTGCCCCCATAACTACACCCCCTGAGAAAGAGTTTAGATTACTATTCATGAGTGAGTGAATGAAGAAAAGGAACAGTTAGCTCATAGCCTTTATTTTGAGTACATTCACCACAGGCCTTTGAATACTACAGGATCACAAACCGTCCCGACCCCCCAACTCGGGAAATTTCAATGAGAGGTGAAACAGTTTTACAAGCAATGAGGGGATGCCTAAAGAGAACCCTTTCATCACAAAGGCCAAATTCAGTTTCAGAGAAGTTAATCAAGATATCTGGTTGTTGCTTTGGCCAAAGACAAAGGATAAACAATACCAACACACTTTGCTAATATGTAACAGACTTAGGAGAGGCCCTTCAGCCTTTTCAAATGTGGTCAACCACATTAAAAACCACAGAAGGCACTGACTGATAATGCTATGGCCATCTTGGGAACCGCAGAAGATTCAGAAGCCTCAGAGTGGTTAGATAGGTTGCCATAATCTGGAAAGACTTGAAGGTACACAACAACAAGGCACACCCCTCTCTGAACTGCAAATCCCAAGAGATTCCATAGGATGTTGTCATGGCAGTAAAACTGAAATCATTAAGCTATAATTGTATAGTGTGAAAGGACTCTACTGTGAAAGGTCTATCCACTTTGCTACCACAGGGATAGCTATTAAATCCAGTTGTGTGCACTTTGAAACAGCTGGAGAAATGTTTTGAGAGGCATGTTTGCACCTCCCATTCCCAAGCTTAGAAATGTTCATTTTGGACTTCCAGAATTTGTCAGCTGTGAGAATTTGATAGCTATAATCCAAAACAAAGTAAAATGTCTAAGATCCGTGACAGTTGGGTATCTTGCAGCATCCTCAGTACTGTGGGTTTTTGTGGGTTTTTCAGGCTATGTGGCCATGTTCTAGAAATTTTTCTTCCTGATGTTTCACCAGCATCTGTGGCTGGCATCAGATGCCAGCCACAGATGCTGGTGAAACGTCAGGAAGAAAACTTTCTAGAACATGACCATATAGCCCCGAAAACCCCCACAAAAAACCATGGATGCTGGCCGTGAAAGCCTTCAACTTCGCATCCTCAGTACTATCCTTTTGATCCTTCAATGATGAATGAAGTTGGTACCCAAAGCAACAGAATGCATGACAAGGATCAAGTACAGTACTTTGAAAGGTTTGATCCATGCCCCTGCAGACTCCTTTGGGCTATTTTTTCCCCAGTGAGGAACGGGGCAGGAATTATCTCATGCCATTTAATGATGCACATAAATAAGCCCAGGTAGACCAAGGAACTGTTTAAAGTGGCCTCTCCTTAATAGCTATGGTGTGTACACCACATCTCAGTTATCACTGAACAGTACCAGCCCTACCATTTGGCAATGTGACTACCTCAGGCAGCAGTTTCCAAGTATCATGAGAAGACAACAGATTCTTAGTTTGTATTTTTATTGACAAGTTGGTGGGAATGTACCTGTGCATTTTCTGCTTCATATGCCAGGATAACTTGGCTGGTACATGATACTTACACACTTTGGCTTGATGGAAGGAGTTACCACTTGCTATTCTACCTCAGGTAGCAAAGTACCTTGGGCCAGTTATAGAACTGGAGTTAAAGCTCATGGGGAAAATGTGTTGTGCCCAATCAATTTCTTCTACGGCTGTGATCCTACTTGTGGTGGTACTGAGACAGAGGTCCCATCACTTCTCCATCTGGAGGAAAAGAATGATGGACAAGAGCATCAGTAACTCTACAAAAATAATAACTCAGTGCTGCTGTTTGGTCTTTTCTACTACCTTGAGGTTACTGAAGTGCTGATAAGTGAAAGTAGTATTTCTGTCTAGGGATGCCCTGAGAACAACGGAATAGAGTTCATCTGTTCTTGTACATTGACTCCTTCCAACACCTAGAAGAGCATTAAAGGATTATGATACCTCTATTCATAATGGCAGTTAGTTTCTGTTTCTGTTCTTTTGTATAGATATTTCTTACTCTTGTAGAACAGGAATGGGAGGAAGAGGGATTTCCCTTCCCTAGAGCACTCAGTGGAAATATTTGGAAGTGGCTGTGACACTTCAATATCTTATTGACTTCAAAAAGTGGATGGATTTGTCTCTGCTGCAGTGATAGATTAATGCAGCATGTCCTAAAACAGGGATCCTTGTATGTTTTGCAAATTGCCCGAGTTTCTGCCAAGGTAATAATCTTCATAGTCTGGCTGAGCCTTTGAGTTGAGACAAAGTTTGGATGATAGATGGAGTCTGTGCAGGGTTTTGTTTTGTTTTTTTAAGCCTCTGAATAATTTCATGATGAGAATATGAGGCCTGCGGGAGCCCATGCAGGATTTATAAGCCCCTTCGTATGAAGTGCCTCATGTTCACAAAGCAACCTGAAGTCTTGATTAATCTGAGATAAATCCTTACCAACTACCTCTCCAGGGTGCAGCCTTCTGTTTCCTTTGCATGCTAGCTCAGAAGTCAAGGGTCATCTGAGAAAGGATGAGAGGAGAAAGTTCCATGGAAAGGACATTAGTCATAATGACTAGCAACTCTACTGCTTTGGCAAAAACAACTGTACATAACTTCTTGGGGGATGCAGGCAAGGTGATTGCACCTGGGATGCTATCCTGACAGAGGTCCATTGATTAAGAGCCTTGACTATTTCTGATGGATGATATAAATTCTATTTCGAACAACAATAGGAAGAGGCTTCCTTTTGTTGTTGTATGCTTTCAATTCACAATTTTATTCCAGCAAGCTTTTTAATGTATTATCAAGATAGGTGGCTTATATGGGGTATGCATTTAAGTGACATTTTTAATGTGGCATGTTTAATGTGAATTTTATATTGTTTTAAATAGAGGATTTTAATTGTTTTAAATTTTTATTGTGAAGGTTAGTTTTTAGATGTTTTTCATCTTGTAAGCCGCCTTGGGTCCCTTTTTGGGAGAAAGGCAGCATAGAAATTAAGTAAATAAAATGAAATAAAGAAGTCATTTCCAATTTATGGGAACCCTAAGGCAAAACTATTATGCAGTTTTCTACAGTGTGCCCATGCCACGATCCTTTTGTAGGTCAGTAAAATGAGTATCCAGCTTGTTGGGGGCAATTGGCTTACACATTATAAACCGCTTCGGGAGTACTATTTCATTGATAAATGGTATAGAAATGTACTTGCTACTGCTATTGCTATTGCTATTTTCTTGGCAAGATTTGTTCAGACAGAATTTCTCCATGCCTTCCTCTGAGGTTGAGAGAGTGTGACTTGCCCAAGATTACCCAGTGGGTTTCTGTGGCTGAGTGGGGATTTGAACCCTGATCTCCAGAGTTGCAGTCCAACATTCAAATCACTACACCACACTGACTTTTCTGCTTCCTTTTACTTTAGCACAAAACTCACTATATTCGGTGGAGCTTTTGTTTTTGTTGTGTGCCTAGGCAGACATATATAAGCAAATCCTTGTGGGAAATACTACACTTTCCAACATGCCACCCTTATTCCATATGAAGCAACTCTGTACTGGCTTGGAAATGCTGGGAGTTGTGGTCCAAGATTCCCATATTATGGCCCTGAAGATTTCCTCTTTAGCAGCCAGCCTTAGGGCAAAGAGGTCTTTAAATAACCCTTAGGAAGAGGGAAATGAGGCTGCTCCTGCTGATGCCACTCAAGTTGCCTCTGTGAACATTTTCCTCTCATCTCTTTCCTGC
Organism: Sceloporus undulatus; assembly: GCF_019175285.1. NCBI lineage: Eukaryota > Metazoa > Chordata > Lepidosauria > Squamata > Phrynosomatidae > Sceloporus > Sceloporus undulatus. The sequence goes on along the minus strand of NC_056522.1, from coordinate 314,527,483 downwards.
TGTGCCCTGGCCTAGCATGCAAAGGAACAGAAGTTCCCCCCCCCCCCCGGCTTTCATGGGATCAGTGGTGTGAAGAACTTTGCTTGGGCCCTTTGCTTTCACCTGGAGACACACAGGCCTACAATTCGGGGAGAAGGGCTGTCCCCACTGTACCCAATTAGGTCCCTGGTGGTTTGTTTGAGAATATTGGCTTACCTTTTCTATCATGATAACTATTACAGCCCAGTGAATGCTGTAATCACAACCACCACTGTAATTCTGATACAGACTGGTTCAATTGAAAAAATAAACCCTTGAAAATACAGTATTAATGTCTGTGGCTTTGCAGCAGCAGGCAAGCAGTTTTTTTCCCCTCTGCTTTTCCATTGCTCCTGCTAGTAGAAGCCATCAGCACCATGGACAAGGGCAGCTTCCTTTTTCTAACATTGAAATTCCTTAAACAGCCGAGACAAATTCTCAACATTCGCCATGACTGGTATAATTTATACCAAGCTGTACAAGGGTCACGTGATAGATTTGACCTGTTCAATTAGATTTGTCTCATTGATTTAGTTTGCTCATCAGAGTCCTCCTTTACTTCTCCCTTGGCTCCCTTTTTTACTCTCGTTTTCTGTCTTTAAGTTAAAACTTAGATTATTGACTCTTTGTAAAGTCCTATGTCAAACAGAGATATTGTATAGTTGTGAACATTTTAACTATCAGCAGAACTGGTAACAATTCTGTCAACAATGTTCCATTCATGTGGGATTATTTATTTGGCTTTAGTGAAACAGAAAAGGAGAAGGAAAGATTTGAGGAATACAATCCATTGGACTCTAAAGCCTAGAATTCATGAAGAAAGACATGTCTTTCTCCAACCCCAGGAGCAATGAGAAAATGTTTCCAGCACTCCTTCCTTCACTTTATACTGCTTTCCATGGGAGGAGATACTAGAGAATGGTTTGCACTGACATGGGTGGGTCAAGTCAAATAATATAAAAAGCAGTAGAAGGTAGAAGTTGATTTAAGAAAGTGTACAGTCTACATAAAAATGTTTCTGGGATCCACCAAAGCCTCTAGAACCATTTGCATGCACATGGATGTCTTCATGGAGAACAAAGGTCTACACATGTACAAATCTTCTAACATATGGCAAATGTGCCCTTCCCAACTGCTTCAGCAATTGTGCAGATGCATTAAGGAATATAGTGTCCAGAGAAGACGGAGTACAGTGTGCGCAGAGGCCTCTTTCTCAGCATTCCTCAACCTGGTGCCCTCCAGACATTTTGATTATAGCTCCCAGCATTCCTGACCATTGGCTATACTGGCTGGGTCTGATTTGTCCAAATAGCCTATCCAGAGGACACGAAGTTGGGGAAGGCTTCTCTAGTTCATGTCAGTCGGATGGTATCTTTGGCCTCACAGCTTCTGGAAAGTTCCAGATAACAATAGTAATTGGGAATAGTTTTGAACATCTTGCCTTTTCATCCAGACACCAGTGACTGGTATGAAAAGGAAATTCAAAAATTCAATGGGTGCTATTCTTCTAGCAGTTTCTGAGGCTAAAATACTGTTTGGTAGTGTGAAAAGTCATGGACACCATTACAAAAGAGAGGAAGACAGTGAAAGCTGTCTCTGTCTGAAGATAAATTTGTTTTGCTGGACCTAGAGCTCAGGAGCTGCCAAGGCAGCCTCATTTCATGATGAGATGGCTTTTGCTGCTGTCCCCACACTGCTGCTACACCACAATAAAAAAGGAACTTATGCTGATGTAAAAATGTTGCCAGTGCCAGTGTAATGTAGTGGTTTGACTGTTGGACTGCAATTTAGAAAACCAGACTTCTATTCCCTGTTCAGCCCATTGGGTGGTCTTGGCCAAGCCACAAGTAAGCCTCAGGGAAAGGCAATGGCAAACCTCCTCTGACTAAACCTTGCAAAGAAAACCCCATGATAGATTCACCGTAGGGTCACCATAAGTTGGAAACGTCTTGAAGGCACATAACAAAAACAAAATAACTAGGTGAATCCAAACTGTTGTTTGCTAGCAATTTAAAAATCTGATTGGAGATCCAATGGAGTAATTTATGAGCTTCTTTACATGGTGCTGATGCCTGTGAAGCATCCATGCCTCCTGACTTGTTAACCCTTCCTGCCCTGAAGAGAAGGCTTTCTGCAGCTTTACCTTGAGCAAGACTTCCTATCCGCCTGCCCTGTCAGTGATATGAAGATGAAAATATAACAACTTATTTTTCCTAAACTTATCCAGTGTAAGAACCCTTCACATTTGGTAATGTAGCCCCAGTATGAATAAAATAAAATATATGTATATGCAATAATGCACACACTTCATTGAGCAAGCTGGTGTGTGTGTGTGTGTGTGTGTGTTCATTTCTGAGTCAGACTGCCAAGTGCCATTGCCTAATCAGTGAAGAAAATCTCTTCTTCCCTGCAAACACAGCAAATCCATATGAGCATTTCAATTTTCATAAAAAGGACTTTCTGTTGAACAGAGAATGAAATAACAGATGCATTAATCTGTCTCCAAGCTGAGTTGGCAGCACTGAGTGCCCTAGGAAGACAATAATTTTTATTCCTCAATCAGTTCACTTTATACTGACTTCTTGTATTTGGTTACTGAAATCTTGATCCATTTTCTATAAAATATTGCCATGTACAAACAAAAATAGCATTATGCTCATATAATTAGATAACTTTATGTTATTAAATCATATGTTATTAGTTCACAAAGAACATTGCTCTGAACATAGGGCTATGCATTACATGCAACATAGGTCTACTCATGTAGACAGTTTTCCTGTGTCATGATATCTTCCTCTTCCTTGTAGCATGTAAGTTCATTTGCCCCATGTTGTGCATTGCCTCACTGGATACTTCTTTGCCACTGAGAACCTATGACTTGAAGCAAGACATGGGACAGAAACGCATACACAATACAATGATTTCATCACAACCTAAGAACTCAAGAAATGAAGCTTGTACAATTACCTAGGCATTAGTCATTTAGTCATTAGCTAACAAATCTTCAAAGTTGCTTCCAAAGAAAATCTGTACTGAAGTTACACAAATATGCTTAAACCTGTTATTACAGTACATTAAATATGGAGAAGCTCCTGGATAGTAGGCTTAGGAAATAATTTATCCAATTACACTATTAACATGATAAAGAATAACCATAACAACCAGTCCCAACATTTTCAGTAAGCAATGTCATTGACATTTGCCTGAAGCAGGGAGAACTTACCCAGTCGACAACCTCTTTTTCATTTGGTTTCACTTCACTTTTAAACAAGGGATATTGAAAAGGAAAAAATTTGGCTGAGTCCATCTCCATGTTCTGCTCACTACTTAGGCAAACAGTATCCATTTCTCATTCCCATCCTCAGCCTCTTCCAAAAGAAGCACCTTAAGTTTAAAGTCATTTCTCCTACCATTACCTTCCTGTGATTTGTTACATTGAGCTTGTAAGGGAAGCTAGAAATGTGCAACCCCTCTCTGGCCAACACAGCTCTTCTATCCAGTGTCCTCTGCCCAGTGCTAGAAATGTGGTGGACATTCTTTGCATGTTGACACTTTTTTCCACAGAAGTGACAGAAAGGAAGCTGACAATGGAAGAGGAAGAAGCCAAGCGCATTGCGGAAATGGGGAAGCCAATACTGGGCGAGCATCCCAAACTGGAGGTCATTATCGAAGAGTCCTATGAATTCAAGGTGAGTGCTGAATTCCAAGAAGGTAGCAAGTGTACCAAGACTTTTGGGGAGCAATACATGAACAAAAAGGGAGGAAAGAGCAGTGGTTTAAAAGAAAAGGAAGCCAAAGTAGTACAGACAAGAGGAGTCTACAGTGAGTAGGGGAAGAGAGACTGTGGAAGAAAGATGAGGAGGGAAGAAATCTGAGGAAAGGTTGGAGACATAGACTGTGAATAAATGTGTTACAGTGGGTTCTTGGTATCTGTTGGGTTTGGTTCCAAGACCCCACATGGGTACCAAAATCCATGGATACTTAAGTCTCATTATAAATAATGAGATAGTAAAATAGTGTCCCTTATATAAAATGGAAAAATCAAAGTTATCAAGCCATCAATGCTTGAATCAATGGGTGCTGCATATGTGGATATGAGGGACAGCAGTATAGTTCTTAGAATTACCAGCTAGTCTCCAATATATCATTCTTAGGCAAGTTCTTGTGCTTATGGTGGCCTCCCAGCTCCAGGGATCCCTGAATCAAACCAATTATATAGATCCATTTCAGTTTGTCTTCATGCCTGCCTGTGGGATGGAGATGGCTTTGGTAAACTTGCTGGATGATCTATGCAGGGAAATGGACAGGAGAGTACATCTCTGTCATTTCTAACAAAACTCTCAGTACCACAGTATCCGATTGGCCCACTTCCCTGGGATGGGACTTGTGGTCCTGATTTACAGGGGTTCCAGTTCTTCTTGGAGGAATGCAAATCAGAAGATGGTACTGGGGACTACCTGTTTGATACCCTGGTCATTGGCCTGTGGGGTCCCTTGGGGCCCAAATCAGCCTCTCTGCTAGGATAGGTTATATAGCATTTGAGGATTTGATGGCACTTGCTCTGTTTCTCCTTTCCACCTAAACTGGTGTTTGTTTGGCAATAATGGACAATGCTGAATAAGGGCAAACAAATTGAAGCTTAATCCAGACAAGACACAGTTGCTCCTGATCAGTCATTGGGCAGATCAGGGAATTAGGACTCAGTCTGTGCTGGATAGGGCACTCTCCCTCTGAAATCTCAGGTTCATAGCTTGGTTGTGCTCATGACTCAGCCTTGAGCCTGAATGTTCAGGTTTTGATGGCCAGAAGTGTATTTTCATAGTTAAAACTAGTGCAACAGCTGGGCTTGCTCCTGGAGATGTCAGCACTGGCTACAGTGATACATGCCTTGGTTACATCCTGTCTGGATTACTGCAATGCACTGTACAGTGCACTTCTGGATACTGTTCAATACATCCAAAATACTGTTACTAGAGTTTTCTGGGGCTGAGAACATGTGCCTCCTCATCCAAGGTCATCCATTGCATTTCTATGCTTGAGCAGGGAATCAAACCCTGATCTCCAGAGTCATAACCCAACGCTCAAATCACTGCATCACGCTGGCTCTTACAGAGGCTGTTTATGTGTTCATTGCTGGGAGCAAGTCAAAGTGCTAGTTATGACCTATAAAGAGCTATATTGCTTGGATGCAGACTCTCTTTTTAAAACTATCTCCCTGTACGAGCCTGCCCAACTCTTAAGAGCTATGGAGGAAGGTTTTTTGTGGGTTTTTCAGGCTATGTGGCCATGTTCTAGCAGAGTTTCTTCCTGACGTTTCGCCAGCATCTGTGGCTGGCATCTTCAGAGAATGTTTGCCTGGAAAGGACTTGGCTATATATATTGTGTGATCTGGAAAGGCAGGAGTGATTTTCATGTGTATTGTTGGTTGCTAACGGCAGTCCTCAGAGTGTGAGGGTCTTCATAAGAAGACTAATGTCTGCTTGATTAGTGCTCATTGTCTGCTGGGAAACCCCTGACCCTGGGAGATTTCTCATTTGCATTTGTCTTTATCTTGCTATCTTTCAGGACTGGTAGCCAAACCTTGTTTACTTTAAGGGATTCCTCTTTTCTGTTGAAATTGTCCAGGTGTCTGCATATTTATAGTTATTATTACATTTTTAATATGGATTTATACTGTTTTAAATTACAGTCACCCCTTTGAACTCACAGGTGATCCATTTCAGACCCACCCCGAAATCTCACACATATTCAAGCCCCATAGGCTTGAATGGGTGCGTGAATGTGAGGTGCACCCCATGGGTGTGCACCCCATTCAGCTAAATAGCAGTCACCCCTCCACAGATTTCCAAGTGTGCACATTTCAAGTGTTGGGGGGGGACAACTGTACTGGCATTTTAACATGATAGCTATTTTTTAAAAAAATCTTCTTAATTTTTTTTAGTATCAGTTTATCATCTCCCTTGTCAAGCAAAAAGCTAAAAATATATTTTAAAATACATATAACTAAACATGCTTTATTTATCTTCCTGTCATTGACAGAGTACTGTGGACAAGCTCATCAAGAAGACAAACCTGGCTTTGGTTGTAGGAACACATACATGGCGGGACCAGTTCATGGAAGCCATTACAGTCAGCGCAGGTAAGAGAGGTTGCAGGTGAAGCCTGTAACTCAGCTGAAGCAGTTATGATGGAGAGAAAGAGAGAACCATTTATAGTCATTGTGGCTTGAATGAGGTCTTACTACGCTCTCCTGGTACTCAGAGTAGTAGCAGTTGGTGGCATTCTTGTCAATGGGGCTGTGAATCTACTGTGTTATAGTCCAAACTTTAAAGGAGAAAGGAGTTATCAAGATAATGAACAGTATCCTCAAATTAGTGTATTTTGGATAACTCCTTAAAATTTAGACTGAAAATTTAGACTAAGACCCAGAGTGGATTCATTACCCCAGGAATATGGATGCATGCACTGTCCCTGAGTTTTTATATTAACTTTGTTTGACTTGTATTTTGCTTTTTCATCTGCACTTTGGATATTGAATGAGGATTTATTGGTTAATCAGCTGTTAACTGATTGTTAGTTGACTAATTATCTGGACTTTAAACAACAAATGTGTTTCATTTTAATAAAACTGCACATTACCAAAACTCAGTGTAGCTATTGGCGTACTATACTGGTTCTTTTTGATTAATCTAATAAATTGACTAGAATGAATTAACACCTCTAAATTAAATAAGAAAATTTAATTTCTTTAGACTTCATATGGATTTGGCACCTCATTTCCAGGCATACCTTGGAAATCTTTGCTTCAGTTCTCAACTTTTAGCAGTGCTTAAATTCATTTGCCTTTGTGACTGGGATTTTAATGCAGTGTTTTTAAATCCCTATGAGTTTTGTACAAATAAGATACAAAGGAGATAGCAAGTTGGGGGGTGGGGGAAGGAAACAGCTCATTTCCTTTCAAAGCTGTTGCAGGATGCTTTGTGATATATCTTACCTTCACTGTACCTCACATTCACCATGAAGAAAAAGTTTTCAATAGGCCTACATATAGGAGCAACCATGGCTTGTTTCTCCTGGAGTTATTTGTGAGCTTGATGGTGACCAGTGAACATTAAACATTAAGAGGAGCAAATGTGCTATGGGATCATTTGTCTGTGCAGAGATTCTCACTTCTTAGCTTCAATCCTTTTTGATACCAACAGACATACTAGCAATAATAGAAGGCTTTGCTTGGGGCAGTTTGCATTTTGGCACCTACTCCTTCACCATTCTGTTTCCTTCCCAGATGAATATTGCTTTAGGGCATACTCCTTGGCTGCAGCCCAAAGCATACATCCTTGGAAGTAGGTACCATTGAAATTGATGAACTTTGTTTTCAGATAGACTCGTTTCAGCTTGGAAAAGTTATGTTTGTGATGGCTATGCTAGCTTGGGTATTGGAGCTGTAATCCAAAAAAGTAACTTTCCCAAGTTCTGATCTGCCTGTTTATCCTTCCATCACCTCTCTGTTACTTTCCCATTTAATTTTTTCTTTCTTAGCAATAACCTAGGAAGCTTTTTGTTCAGATGCAGATTCTTAATCGATTCTTTTAAAGAGCTGAATGGATAAATAATTATGATCTGAACAGATTCTTCTCAAAATTTTGTTTAAAATCCACCACATCTATAAAACATGGATGTGAAGATTTTGTCCACAATAAAAATTATTTCCTAATAATGTTCAGTACCTAGCATACTGTGCATGGCTAAGTCAGTTTCAGTTGAAAAACAGTCTATAAAGATGTCACTAGTTTTTCTGTTTCATTATATAACTTGATGCATGAAAAGGACCAGGGGTATGGTAACACTCTCTAGTATTGGGGGAAGAAGGCTGCTGCATAGATGTACAATTTTGAGGAAACATCAGAAATGCTGTTACAGAATGGCTGCCATGCTAAGCTATGGGCCATCACAAAACACACATTCCACAGAAAGGCAAATGTTTAGTACTGTCATGTTCAACAAGCTGAATACCTCTGGGGCTTTCTCCCATAGGAATTAATGGTTGCAATTTAATCTTGTGCAACTCTGAGGGATTAATCATTGAACATTTTCCCATTGTTGGAACTACGCTGAAACCTGTCTTCCATGGGTGGCACCTAGTAGCCCAGCAATAGAGAAACCCTTTGTCCTCACAGCCAAAACCCACCATTTCCTTCTGTTACTTTCAGCATAACAAACCCAGATAAATTATGCATTAAAGCTGGAGTCCTGTTACTGACATGCACATGTATAACCATATCTTACATGCATTCATATCCCTTTATGAATGGATTCATCCAAAATCTCTTTTGGATTCTATTGTCCTTGAGCACTATCACAAAACCTTCATACCCAACAGCTGACAAGCCCTGGGAGGCTTCTGCTGCATCTTCTTACTGCTGGGAATGGGAGAGGGCAATTCATATCCTGAAGATACAGCTGGTCTGGGCTCCTAGGGGAAGTAAAACAAGGGTGCACTCCATACATGGATGTACCCTCATTTCTACAACCCCCCCCCCCCAAAAAAAACTGAATCCAACTGCTACTTCATGATCTGAGTTGCCTCCTTTTCTTCCCTGTGGATAAACAATAGCAGCAGCCCATCCTAAGGCTTGATAGTTTCTTGGGGAGGAAGAAGTATACGGAACTATGCAGACAGAGCAATGCCACAATGTGGGATCTCGGCCGTAGTGTGTAATCTTTTATCCTGGTCTTGGGTGGTGAGAAGCCCAACATCCAACTACCATGCTGTGTAAGAAAGTGAATTCCTTTTAATACCCTTCATTTTCAAATTATCACCTGCTCCCTGCTGAGAATTTTAAGTAAAGAACGCCTGTCTGGTTTTTAGTATGTTCATGATGCTGTCTCTGTTGCTATGGTAAAAAAAATAAGACTATGTCCTCTGGGTACTCATAGGACAACAAAGCTAAGGACATTAAGAGACAGTACCCTTTTTCAAATATCCTGCTACTATGGCAGGATGTGGGAAACCTCAGTGCTGTCTTAAACCATTTCACCTAGTAATGTCGCTTCCCACAGAAACAGATAAGCTAAGGGGGAGCTGACTAAGGAATTCATTTCTTCAGTACTAATGAAGACTTCTGAGTAGAAGAGACTTATTCTATGGACAGCTTTGAAAATAGAGTATTTACTTATTCTAGTTATGTAACATTACTCACTATGTACTATTCTTCTTTACTGTATTTCTAAAGGTCATCTATATCTGAATGTTCTGGTTGTCAGGAACTAATGTGTGACAAGTTCAGGTCTTCATGCAACATTTTTTTTTTGAGTGGATGGTCATTCTTAGACAAGGGCAAGGTAGCTCTGGAGTGCTGCAAGGATGAAAGACTAGCATCAAGAAAGAAGGAATTCACTTGGTTAACATTCATAGGACGTGAAAGTTGTCACTGGTCTAAGTAACAAAGAAGTTGGACGAAGGGCATAGGTGATCAGCGGAGCTTAGAAATGTTACTTCTTTGGGCTCCAAAAGTACCTTTTATAACCACCACTTATTAGACTAGAAGACAAGGCCTGGAAAAGAAGGGTGCAGAAGCATACACATGGTTGGAGACAAGGCTTAGTGTGAGAACACTATGCCAGCCTTCCACAAGTTGGCACCCTCCAGGCATGTTGAACTACAGTGCCAATCATCCCCAGTTCCTAGGTTTAGATTCTAACCTGTAGTATCCCTGCCTGGGGTGTCACCCAATGTGGGAGCTGGGGATTCCAGGTTCAGGACTAAAAGGACACACCTCCAACTCTCTGCCAAGATGCCATTCTACCCATGAGTAGAACAATGCAGTATGGTGAGGTGGGGGAAAACTTGTCCCTTTCAGAAGGCAGCTGCCACTCCCTCAAGATTCAGAAGACCGCAGTGGAGGTGGGGTCTGGCTTCTGAGTCCTCAACAGCAACATGGGACCTCAGTGGGGGTGAGGACTGCTTTCTGAGTCCTGTGTGGCAAGCATGTACCACTCCCCTCTAGGGTGTCACCCAGTGTGGTCCACACACTCCACATGCCCTAGTGATGCCACTGATTCCAACATATCTGGTAGAGGGTGACACTTTAGAAAAGGCTGTACCAGAAAATTCCAGGATATGGCTTGGATATATGCTGTCTAGTACATATGACATTCTTTGCTAGTTTTGTTCCCAAAGGAAGAAATAATGTTAGCAATTTTCTCCCAACTGCAAGGAAGATTTCAAAAATTGCAGAGTTTTCAAAGACCATCTGCAGTTTGTGACTTAATCTGCACCGATTTCATATTTGGGTTTTTTGTCCAGCTACAGCATTTTCTGTGCTGCTTTCTGTACAGAAAATGCTGTAGCTGGGGATATACTCTGCACAAAATTTGCATGCATGGAAGGAGGTGGGTTTTTTTTTTTTTTGCCAGTTCTTTTGGGGGGGGTGCATTTCTGTAGGGAAAGCAATGTTTTTCTCTTTTGGAAACAGCATTTTCTACAAAGAAAACAGTATTTCTGCATAATATTTCTGTGCAGCAAATCCTGTTTCCTGTAGAAAAAATATTTTCTGCAATAAAAAATGGAGGGAGGGGGTTAGGGTTAGGGGTGCGATGCGGCAGCTAACAAGGCCAATGCGATTTTAGGCTGCATCAATAGAAGTATAGTGTCTAGATCAAGGGAAGCAATAGTGCCACTATATTCTGCTCTGGTCAGGCCCCACCTGGAATATTGTGTCCAGTTCTGGGCGCCACAATTCAAAAAGGACATTGAGAAACTGGAGCATGTCCAAAGGAGGGCGACTAAAATGGTGAAGGGTCTGGAAACCATGCCCTATGAGGAACGACTTAGGGAGCTGGGGATGTTTAGCCTGGAGAAAAGAAGGTTAAGAGGTGATATGATAGCCTTGTTTAAATATTTGAAGAGATGTCATATTGAGGAGGGAGCAAGCTTGTTTTCTGCTGCTCCAGAGACAAGGACCCAGAGCAATGGATGCAAACTGCAGGAAAAGAGATTCCACCTCAACATTAGGAGGAACTTCCTGACAGTAAGGGCTGTTCGACAGTGGAACACACTTCCTCGGAGTGTAGTGGAGTCTCCCTCCTTGGAGGTCTTCAAACGGAGGCTGGATGGCCATCTGTCGGGGATGCTTTGATCTGGATTTCCTGCATGGCAGGGGGTTGGACTGGATGGCCGTTGCAGTCTCTTCCAGCTCTATGATGCTATGATTCTAGGTACCACTTGCAAAATTTGTACAAGACAGTACTGCAGTGAATCTCATCAGTCCAACACTTTCCTCATCAGGTTTTCCCAATAATCAAGAAACACATTGCAAGAGTAGCAGAAATTCTAGTTTAGGCGTGACAAGATAATGACACTAAGCCCTGATGTGTCTCCAGAATTCACAAATGATAACGTTGTGCAAGAAGCTCCCTGTGATGCTGGACACATTTAAATGCCTCTTTTTGTCCAAGAGCTTTTGAAGCAGAAGAGTAATAGATGCCAGTAGACCAGCAGATGAATAGGGGTGGGGATGAGAAACATTAACCCAAAGACTGGAAAATATATCTTTGTGGCCTATTTGTCCAGTGTTCATTTTTCAGCAGCAGGAGCACTAAGAGGTGAATCATTGATTTTCCCTTGTCCTTTGGGCATCAGATAATAGGTATTGGAGTGACATATCCCTCCAGAGTGTTAGCAGCTGTCACCAAGAGCAGGGCCCTGACAGCTCATTCCTTCCCAGAAGGCTGCAGCCAGCATTCTCCTTGTTGATCCCTGTTTGAACTGATGCAAATATCTGTGATATATGAATGTTCATTATCACTACATGTTTAGCTTCAGACTCTGTCCAAAAACATCAGTATTTTCCCTTTCAGATGCAAGAACTAAGCATTATCTACTTGAGCATCCTGCGAATTGGTAATCTAATGCTGTCCATACCCATGAACCACCAAATGCCTTGGGATTGTGAGCTGAGATCTTGAGTTTTCCAAAGTCACTGAATTGGGATATCTTTTGTTTTTGTTTCCTGCAGCAGGTGAGGAAGATGAGGATGAATCTGGTGAGGAGCGCCTGCCCTCCTGCTTTGACTATGTCATGCATTTCCTCACTGTCTTCTGGAAGGTGCTCTTTGCCTGCGTCCCGCCCACTGAGTACTGCAATGGCTGGGCTTGTTTTGTTGTCTCCATCCTGATCATCGGCATGCTCACCGCTGTTATTGGAGATTTGGCTTCCCATTTTGGCTGCACTATTGGTCTCAAGGATTCAGTGACTGCTGTTATCTTTGTGGCCTTTGGTACTTCAGTTCCAGGTGAGGGGTCTTCTCAGAAAATGGTTGGCTTACTCATGCAGATTCCCAGAGCCTAGAAATGCTACCCTTTGGACTACAGCTTCCAGAATCTGCCAAGCTGCAAAATAAGCAGTGGATACTGGGAGCTGTAGAGCTAAAAGGTAACATTTCCAATAAATATTCTGCCCCACACAGACATCTTTGACATACATCATATTCAAAGGCTTCCAAATATGTATTTGTGTGATAAGACAGAAATGGAAATTTATGAATTTTAGAGGTTCGTGTCTGAAGTCAGTCTTCCCTTTCAGTAAGTAACAACTGCACATTTTTAAAATACACTGGAGTTGTTAATGGTTTTCTGGTTGCTGTGAGGGTTTCTTGGAAGAAAATAAACTCAAAGGCCTTGGAACTGAGCTAACTGCATGGAAACTGCAGCCTCAAAATAACAGTTGACCACATCTGTCAGTTTATATAGACATTAGGTTTTATTTTCTTACTTTCTCAAACCTGCACAGCCAGACCACATTGCAGTGAAGCTATTTTATACTTAACAGCAGTAAAGTATTCCTTGCCAAATGTGGAAACATTCATTGACAAAGAACAGGGAGTTTGTTGTCTTGGTTTGTTACTTTTGACTACCTCAGGCTTGCATCCTTCCGAGGTCACTAAAATGAGTACCCAGCTTGTTGGGGGCAATTAGTTTACACTTGTAAATTGCTTAGAGACTTCTTAGGCAATATGAAGCAGTATATAAATGAAGCTGCTATTGCTACCTTGGTAAAGATATGTGCCAGATGTCTCTTGGTGCTCTACACTAATGTACCATTTACACTAGTGTAGTACACTTTTTGCATGGTTACACAGTTCTGACAAGGGAAGGCAAACAAAACTGTTTCCACTGACATCAAGAGGAGAACACTGGTGGCACTAGGTAGTTAATTTCTCCAGTGCCTGACTTTCTAGGTTGTTCCTCAAAGCCAGGGATTTCTGAGAAAGCTGGCTTGGAAAATCTTCTGTGCCACAGGATAGACAATTTCCTAACACCATCCTCCTAGAACACCCTGGTTTCAAGAACCCACTCAGAAGCCAAGCCCATGAGAAATAGGTTGCCCAGTATGGACAGATTTCTCTTGATGCCAGCAAGGAAGCTGTGGCTGTTGCAGTGTTGGATGAGAGAGTTGTGTGCTGCATGGCCTACTGTCTGCTCATTAAGCCTGCTTGTTGCCTTCAGATGCTTGAGTGGATTCTGTTATAGTTTCACTATTGAAGAAAAATTCAGTTTTCCATCTACTAGGCTTTTGTGCCTTTGAGGAGAAAGGAGAATCTGTCTTGTTCTTGGCCTCAAGCAGCAAAATGTCTTGATAGCAAAATTATATACGATATTGATAAAGTTGATCACATGATGTAAAAAAATCTTACATGATGGCAAGGCTGTTTGAAATTACTGTGATAGTTAAAAGTTTGTTACCATGGGATAACAGAGCCAATCATGGGAAGCAAGCTGAGAGGTGAGTTGATCACATAGAAGTGACTTAATCTACTGGATAATGTGAATCAGCCCTTGTGTCTGAGTCTTGGCTTCACTCAGGGAATCAACCTCTGTGCTGGCTGTACCACTTCATATTGCGAGTGGCAGTTCACATGACTAACTTAAGAAATAAACCCCACTGTCACATGATCAAGCTGAAGTGCTATTGCTCAGAGGCAGGTTCACCATCTTAGTGAGAATATAGATCTAGGTTCTGGTCCATTCCACTACACAGACAGACAGACACACCAGTGTTTCCATCTTAGACTCAGAGAAGTAAGGGGCCCCATGGGCCATTGAGTTCAACCCTCTGCTCACTGCAAAATCTCCAACTAGAGTATTTCCAGCAGGTAGCTGTCCAATTCCAGTCTTCCAATTCCCAATTACATATCTTGTCCTAAAGCAGACCACCAGTCATTTTGGACTATGACTCCCATAAGCCCTTAATATTAGCCATGTGTTCCCTGGGGCTTTTTGGGAGTTGATCTCCAAAAACATCCAGAAATCCAAAGGTTCCTCACCTCTGCCCTGAAGTAAACAGTGCAGTAGCCTCTTGCTTTTGAAGAGCCATGCTTCTGGTTCCCTATGCACTAGTTTCTTTTCTCTCTCTTTCCCATTCAGACACTTTTGCAAGCAAAGCAGCCGCCGTCCAAGACGTATATGCAGATGCTTCTATCGGCAATGTCACAGGCAGCAACGCAGTCAACGTCTTCTTGGGCATTGGACTGGCATGGTCAGTGGCCGCCATCTACTGGGCTTACCAGGGACAGGAGTTCCGTGTGTCAGCAGGTGCCCTTGCCTTCTCCGTAACACTCTTCACCATTTTTGCTTTTGTCTGCATCAGTGTCCTCCTGTACCGAAGACGGCCGCATCTTGGAGGGGAACTTGGAGGCCCCAAAGGTTGCAAACTTGCCACAACTTTGCTCTTTGTGAGCTTGTGGCTCCTGTACATTTTGTTCGCCACCCTGGAGGCCTATTGCTACATCAAAGGGTTCTAAGCCCCAGAGAGGTGATCAAGCTGGAAGGGAGGGCTTTAACCTCCTTTGTTACCTCATTGGACACCAATCCTCAAAGTGCTGTCAAACCAGAACTGACAGCTGTCAATCAAGATTCCACAACTGCCCAGACTGAAGGACAAATGGGCTTTAAGAAGGGCAAAACTATAATAATAAAAGGAAAACAAAAACAAACATTTAAACTTAAGCCACCAACCCAGCCAAATGATCCCAGTCAGATCAGAAATGTCAGCTGCTTCCCAAGTACCCAAGTGCTGCTGATCTCCACCTTGTTCCCTCCTCTACCATGTAAAATGCCATGTATTCAAAGGGAATTCTTATAAGTAATTTGAGTGATGATTTGGATTTTATTTTATTTTTTCTTTGTTTAAATTTTGGGATGGTGAATCTGACTTGATTGATTTCCTCCCCCCTCCTTTTTTTTTTTAAGCAAGGGGCTTAAAAAATTGCCAATGCATCCAAACCTCATGCCAGTGTTGGTGCTGGAATCAAAGAGGCTCTACATTGTTGTTTCTTTTTTTTTTTTTTTACATTGCATAAACAATGTCTATCAAAAGATTCACTCTTCTCACTTTATTTTAGGGTTACTTTGCTAGACTGATGTATTTGAAATGCAAACACAGCACACTTACACATACACACATGTTCACATATTCAGGAAAAATACTGTTGAAGGCTGGAGCATGTAGCAATCCGTTCACCTGCCTGGGCTACCAAAAAGAAAAAGAAAGACCTCTATCAATATCGTATATAACTTGTATATTTTGAATATGGCAATTCTCTTTGTGTAATTAATATAAAGCTTTTGGTACTGTGGAGTTTAATTATATATATATATATATATATATATATATATATATATATATATATCCCTTTATAAACAGTAAATAAATTCAATGGAAAGAACAGCCTGCAGTGTGGAAAGGAGGAGCAAAGGAAAACCAGCACAAGTTTCTTTCTTTCTCTCTTTCTTTTCTTGGATAGGCTGTTTGTGCCATTGACATTAAAAAAAGAAAGATAACTGTTGATTTTTTTAAAAGCAGAAATGAATTTATATAAATAATTTATTGTTCTCACTTTTTAAAAAACTTTTTTTTGTGTGTGCATATGACAAAGCTTCGAAGTGTTAAGGGTGCCACTCGAAGTCTTCCAGGCATTTCCTTCATGGGTTAACTTTGTTCTTAAAGGCATTAGGGAAGGGGGAGGGGAGAAATTCTGGGATCCCTCTGCCCTAGCAGAGTCAGAAGGGCTCATGGATAATGATTCAGTGGCTATTTAACAACTGGTTAATAAAAGGCGGCTCGCAAAAGATACATTCAGATTTAACACTAACGTATGGCAATGTAAGTGGGCCTTGAGCACTCAGGCATTAAAGCCCTTGCAATTTCCTCCTTTGGTGTGGCCATGAGCAGGACATTATAAAAACCCACTGCTGTTTTCATCTAACTGCATTTTATTGTTACATCCACACTAGGACAAACTATGTAAGTTTTAACATATAGTGTACGTTGTTTAACAAAGCCCACCACAAACCCTGTTTTTTATTTTAGCTTATTCTGATAAAATATGCTTAAAATTCACTACAAGTCCCATTGTAGACAAAAACAACAATCTTCAAATAGTTTTGAACAAAGCTGGTCCTTCCAGTACCCTTACATCTGGAGGAGAGGAGAAGACACACATATAACACAGCTAAATGGAGGTCTTAGTGGGGTGGATGTGAGTTGTCAACCTGGAGGTCCAGCCACTGGAAGGATTTATGGTCTGGAGGTGAGAGCCACTGTTGTCACCATTATCACTCCATTGCAAGTAAACTAACATATTAGACCATCTGAAATGCAATTTAGTAAATGCACATCTGGCCATTTGTTGGTTTTTGTGCTTACCTTGACCTCCACTTTTGGCAAAAGGGTGGGATATAAATGAAGACCTGTATTCTACACCAGCTACTTTCACATACTTAGCTAAATACCCTCTTTTGGCCCAACCACTCTAAACCTAACAGGACTGTCATTCACCTATGCTTCTATCACCAGCAGAATTGACTTCCTTCTCCCGTGGAGCTGATGCCCAATAAAGTAGTGGGAGGGGGAACTACGATTGTGGCAACAGTGTCACAATTGTGACTAGGTAGTGATCATTCTATATTCACATATACTATACTTACAGCCTTATTGCATGAGGGGGGAGAAGCCAAAACAAAACATGACAATAACGGCCTGCTCCATGCCTCTCCGCATGCTGTTGAAGCACTTGCATTCTTCCTCCCAAGATAGGCTGTCATAAAATTGCGCCTTTTGCCGAACTGATTTTTCCAGCATGACAAAAGGCACACTTTGACTACTTTCTCACTCAGAAAGAGAACAGAAGTGCTATAACAGTATGTGCAGAGACATGGAAGAGCCACTAGTCTCCCTCTTTATTTCAGCTTTTTTTCTCCATGCGATTGGGCTCTTAGTGTACTTAACTAAGCAGCTGATGTAAAATACAGGCCTCAGGAAATATATCATGACTTCCTTATTTCTTTTAAAGCACAGTATGACCTTATGGATTATGCTCTGCATCAGTTACTTTGGTGCATGGGCATCTCATAGAATAAACAAAGCAAACACCAGTCTCCTTTACGATTTAGGGTGAAAATCTCCTCCTCCTCCTCTTCCTCCTCCTCTAAGGAAAGCACTGGCCATCTCTTTCCAGCTCAACTAATGTGTCCAGTTCTCATTGTCTATACTGCAACTACCTTCTTATTTCTTTCACAACATTTTTTAAAGGGCCAGTGGCTTGTTTAATAGAAGGATTTAGTCTTTTAACTGCCACCTTGCATCATATGAATATCATTCAGGCAAACCACGCTTCTGATTTCCAATGACAATTTTTAGAAAAATATAAAAGAATAAACAGAGATAGAGAGATATATCAACAACTGCAAACTGAAATGTGGGGGTGGTAATAAATCTATACTTGTATCTATAAACACACACATATATGTATTTCTTAAGTGCAAGAAGTAAAGGGGGTTATGATTTATTTTTTTAAGAATAAGACATTTTCTTCTGTTAAAAAATTCTTAAGTGCTCTCAAAGAATGTCTTCTTCATAAATGTCAAGCTTATTAAGAGAATGCAGAGAACTCAGTGGCTACTGAACAAGACAAATGAAATATGTCTTTGTTCCTTATTTCATGAGTGAATCAGTGAAGGTGAAAATGTTTTTAAGCAGCGATGATAGATGTATTAGAGTGTGTGAGAGACTGATGTTGTGCACATGGCCTGATGGATGTGCACAGAAAAGAGGGGGAAACTGCAGCGGCCAAAAATAATGCATTACTAAACACTGAAATAAAGATACAAAATAATTTTTGAGAGTTATGACAATGAATGAAAAAATGAAGTATTTATTTTCCTATAAAACCACATCAAAATTTCATACATGCCACGCTCCATTTATGTCTCCTTAATTTGTATATGAAATGTAAGAGGAAAACGAGAATGATTCAATCTCATGCCATTTGAGTTTGAGGGTGGGAGGTGAATTGCACCCTACAAACAGCTTTCTGCAATCTCCTTAGGTGTTGGAGTATGGTTCTCTGAGACCAACTGGCCAGCTAGCTGAAAGATTCTGGGAGTTGTAGCCTACATGAATAAGACAACAGGTCCGGGGAGGCTGTTCTAGTAAATAATGTCAGAAACTAGTAGAAAATGTTACATCAGTGAGCAATTAGATTTCTGAAGCTGCACAAAAGGTGGATCAATGAAGATGCAACTTGAGAGGAAGGTTGCCCTCCTTTGGAAAAAGCCTCCCAGGTACACAGCCCATTGGAATTCATGGGCAGCAATGGCATTTTTCTAGTGGAGTGTGCCTCAACTAGGAAAGGTGATTTCTTTTTATCAAATCATCGTTTACCCTGTGCAAGCACTCTATCTCCAGTTCAAGCAGTGGCACTGGGGATGGCAGGACCAGTTTAGCAACTGCTGTACTTAGCCCATCTATTCTGTGCTTATTACATATATTTTACTGATACCTGCTCCATCTCTCTGGGAAGCTGGGTGGGAAACCTACTCAAATAAATATCTTACTTAAACATGCTTAAATAAATCAATATTGTATGAGGAGCCCTGTCCAAAACCTTGACTTTAGAAATTAAAAGCCTGTTTTTCCATTATCAGCTAATGGATTTTTAAAAAAATAGATCTTTTTTAAAAACACAAAACCCGATTAGTGTTTTTGGGAGCTACCACAACTGTCTATATGTGCTATCTAACATCATGTTATTTCAGTCATATCTCTTCAACACCCTAATGTCTCAAAGTGAATTACCTTTTTTCCCAGTATGCTGTTCTTGTAACCGCTAGCCCTACCAAACTTATCTGTATGTATGCTTCCATTTATTTGTCACATATTCCCTGCCTTTCTCCCACATGATATCAAGATGGTGGAAATGAAATCTCATTTGCATCCTCACAAGCACCTTGTGAGATGGCATTAGGCTGAGTGATATTACCTATAAGCAGAGCTTCTTGGGAGTCCAATTCCAGCTGGCATTGCTGGCTGTGGAATTCTGGGAGAGGTAGTCTCAAAAAGTAACAGTTTCAGCCTCTACCTCTTATGGTTCTCCATTGTGCCAACAGTCAAACTCTGTGAGGCTTCCAAAGCCAGACATTCACCCCACTGAATGCTGCCATCTCACCAGCCTAGTGTCACCTGTTTCTGGGATCCCCACTTTCACTTCATGACATCCATTTATATATTCATTTTTACTTAAAAGGGGGGAAAACACCAGTGACCTTGGTGTCCAAGGTTATGATGTGAATTCTTCTTTGATCCAGCCTAGCTCTGCTCTTCCTAGTTGACAAACCTAGCGTGAGTACAACAAATACTGTTAAAACATGTTTGCTTGTGCTGTATCAACCACATTATTCCATCCACTTCTTTCTTAAGGTCCCTTTGTTGGGGAGATGGCTGTATACTGTTGCCCATATCATGGTTACTCTGCTTTCCTTAACACGCACTGAGAAGAACTGTTCTGGGCCAACTATATCAGTGGAGTGTTTCTTCATTTTATTTTTTAAGTCATTAAATACAGGAGATGTAAATTGATATTTTGTGTTGCCTTTTTTGATGGGGGAGGGAGGTTCCTATTGTTTCTCAAAGTTGTGTGGAATCATTTTATTTCTTTTGCTCTTTTTTATTATTTTTTTCAACCAGATTTTAAAAGCTTATGCCCTGTCTTATTTCCCAGAGAAGGAATTCAAGGTAGAATCAGTGCTATTAGAAGCAATATCATTTTAAAAAAAGTCAAATTAACAAACAACGAAAGGTTGAAAAAGATTAGCCATCAACCATAAATGCTTTTTTAAAAAATGCAATGGTCATAACATGTTAAAGAGACACATTTTTCAGTGCCACCAAAGGGGCAAAAACAGCAGTGCTGGGGCCAGATGAATCTTGGTCAGCCAAGCATTACACAGCCACAGATAAAGTTCTATAGCACATTCCTTACCACTACCACCAGTAGTAGTGTTGGACTACAACTCCCAGCTGGAGGGGGCACACATCTGCACTTGTTACTTTACAACAGGGGTGGACAAAGTACAACCCTCTAGATGTGGTCAGACTACAACCCTAGCCAGCATTACCAGTTAGGAATGCTAGCAGAATGGATACCTCACCAGTTGAGAAGAACATTCTGTTAGGGACATATGGAAATATTTCCCTTATGCATGTTTATGTTTCTTTGTGTGTGTGTGTGTGCTGCAGATATTGGTATTTCCTTCCTTTGCAGTGCCCAAACCCACTGCTCCAGACTTATCCTATAGCCCCTGAAGGTCTCAGTGCTAATGTAAACATTTTGCATCTGGCTATAGTGATGCTTCCCTGATCCTGCCCTCTCCCCGTGAGGCATACCATGTGAGAGGCCACACTGAATTCTGAGCTTTGTGGAGAGAGAGCAGAATCAGGGAAGCATCACTGTAGCCAGATGCAAAATATCAGGACCTCTCAAAGACCATGGCACATCTCAATGCTGCTGTAATTATTTTGTGTCTGCCTAAGGGGGATATAGCCAAACCTTTCTCTGATCCTGCCCATTCCCCATGAGGCACAGAAGGATCATGCAGGAGCTTTGGAAGCTGCATGAGGTGCTCCAGGAGGTGATATATGGCTCAGCCTAGCATGCAGAACTACTTTGCTATGCTGAGCCATGTAAGATTGCAGTCAAACAGCATCTGTGGTAACACGTGATTCTCATTTTGCTCTAGAGCAGTGATTTCCAAACTGTAGTCCTCCAGATGTTTTGGACTTCAACTCCCAGAAGTCCCAACCAGCTTGGCCAACAGTCAGGACTTCTGGGAGCTGAAGTCCAAAATATCTAGAGGACCAAAGTTTGGGAACCACTACTCTAAAGGTTGTGGCCATCTGCTTTGTAGCTTCATGAGGATAGGAAAATTGGCCTTATACTGAGTCAAACCATTGGTCTGTCTAGCCCAGTACTGTAAAATCTGACTGGTGGCAGCTCTCTGGGGTTTCAGGCAGCATTGTTTCCTAGCTGAGCATCTTTAACATTACCCTGATGGTCTTCCAAGACTGGCCCTGGTTAGCTTCCAGAGGAGCTTGCTGTGTTTAGGCTGATATGGTGAAACTGAAGTAGTATTTTATATGAGAATTAAAGCTTTTCAAGTGGAACATATGGAGGAAGGCAGCTGTTGCCTTTTCTCTTAATTATATTTTAGAGTAAAAACTCATGTTGCTACCTGTAGCAAACAGCATTACTCTTCTTATTTGGCTGGTTGTGTGACAAATTGTTTATATTTCTCTCTGTTTCACTCGCCCTGCTCTTTATTCTTTCCTATTAACGCAAGATGAGGAATTTTATATGAGCCATGCTGTGCTACAGCTGTGAGTCTGCAAGGTGCTAATGAAAAAAACCTACAGAAGCACATCCAGTGGCAAACTTTTCAAGAGGGGCTATCTAGGGTCAGAAGGCACTGGCTACTGTCTGATCCTGGAAGCTCAACAGGGTCAGGTCTGGTGAGTACTTGGATGCGGGATTGACAATAAATACCAAATGCTGTAGGCTATATTTCAGAGAAAGGCAATGGCAAACCATCTCTTCATTATTCCATACCCAAGAAAATCTTATAAAATTCATATAATCTCCATAAATTAGCAGGTGATTGGCAGATAGACAGACAGACACACGGGGGGGGTCCCAAATTGCTCAAACTGAGTCAGGTAGGATAGACTGGACCAGGGACAGCTCCTGTATCAGACTCAGGAATATTGGGGGGATTTTAAACAAAGGCTTGTGTATAGTTTTTTGTGGGTTTTTCAGGCAATGTGGTCATGTTCTAGAAGAGTTTCACCAGCATCTATGGCTGGCATCTTCAGAGAATGGCTTCTGTAGTTTGAATGAGCACTTAAATCAAGTTTGAGAATACTGCAGCCATGTAGCTGCATCCAGAAGTCCCAGACAGCACAGTCAATGGAAAACAATGCTATAAGTTGCAGTCCAAAAACACTGGAAAGTCTGCATGATGGTAACCTTGTCCAAAATCAACAAACAGCCTTCATGAGTGCCCAGAGCTGAACCTTTGTTGGAAATGCACTATGTGGCATTCCACACTTGACTCCTCAAAGACATATGCAGGGAGCAAAAAGCTCTTTATCCTCCCCTTGTGTCTTTGCAGTCATCCTTGAACACTGTGTGTCATAGAATCATAGAATTATAGAGTTGGAAGAGACCACAAGGGCCATCCAGTCCAACCCCCTGCCATGCAGGAATTCTCAATCAAAGCATCCCCCAGTGTAAAAACAAAATGCCAAGGATCTGAACTTTAATATTCCTTCTGAGAACAGGACTTCTTTTGGACTTTCAGTCCAGTAGAGTCAACTGCCAAAAGAAAAAGAAGAGATTGTTTTAATCCACTCTTAATCCTCTGTTCAACCTGCTGCATCACTCCTCACAGCCTTCCAGAAGATCCTTGTAGAGTACCCAGGGGCTACTACCTTTTATCAAATTCTTTTCCATTCAGGACTGACTCTCGGGTATCAGTTCACCATTCTGGACCACTATCAGGGCCTTCATAACATCCTCTGTTTGAAGCTTTACTACCAACAGGGTACTCATACAGATTCAACTCTCTGTATCCAAAATGTTTGCGACTCTGTTGTGGCTCTACTTAAACATTCCTTACAATAATGATCACCCAATTGTTCTTGTATGATTACTTCCTGACTTATGGTGACCTTGTCATGGCGAGATCTGTTCCAAGGGGATTTGCCATTGCCTTCCTCTGAGTCTGAGAAAGTGTGACTTCCCCAAGGCCAGACAGTGAGTTTCCATGGCCAAGCAGATATTCAAACCCTGCTCCTAGTCTTATCTACATTACAGTAGCTCTCTTATCTAAGGAATCATAATAATATCTGATTCTCCAGTACTCTTGGCTATATGTTATACAAGGTTGACAATAGATCTATATACTAAACAATTATAGCTTGAGCCCTGTTCATGCCTTACCCATGTGTCAGTTCTCCTATGGAAATGGTTGGACATTTTTGTACAGTAGAATGCACAGCAATTCCACTTAGTTCCAAGATCATAGAAGCAGAGCTTTGCATGTGGTTGCATTGCATCAGTGTATTCAACTGATGAGTATCTGTCTACTCTTGCTTGAGTTGATGGTTCTGGAGGTGTAAAGGACCACTAAAACATACGTGAGGGCAACATTTTGCCCACCCCTGCAATATATCATGTTGATATAGTGATACATTCATGGGGGATACACACACACACAAACACACACACACACAAATACACAGGTCTTTGTCTGACCATGATGGTCTTTCTAAGGTGCAGCTTTCAGGGGGCTGGCCAGAGTGTGTTTCCTTGCAGCTTTGCTGTTCCTGGGTAACACACCTCGTACTGTATTGATCTCTGCAATCAATGTACATCCTACCATCCAGTCAATATTTCCAGGTTGGGTCACATTTTTAAACAGAATAAACCTAGGAAATTACCTTAAACATGCAGATTCAAACTAGCAATGTGCGGCAAAGAGGAAAACCATGAGCTTTTAGCAGTGATGGTGGTGGAATTCTCCACAAGCAATGGTATCACTAAAAGCTCATAATGTTCTCCCATTCTTTCTTCTCCAACCTCCTTCTTCCTGCTAGGAAGAACTAGAATGAGGTAATCCTACCTTATTAAGTCAAGGGTGAAATGCCAGTTGGTTTTAATGTAGGACGATTATGCCTCAAAATGCTGCCATCAGCAGAGCTGCTCCTGTTCTAGACTCTCCCTGAAGTCCTTGGGGAGTCAGTCCAAGGCCTTAAAAGCTCAATGTGTTATTCAAGCCCTTCCAGAGAAATTAAAGCCAATCTGCCTCCATTATGTTTCATTAAAACATAGTTTGTGTTTGTGCCAAAGGAAAGATATTTTATGCAAAGATGCTCACTTGATTCATTATCAGTCTCCTCATTCCACATGCTGAGATGAGTGGACATCACCCTCCCACCATTTCTTACAATAGTTCCTGATCCACCACTCAATGATACCCCCCAGGACATGCTTATTCCTCTGTCCAGTTCCCATTCATCACTAAATCATGGCTGTAACCTTCCCTCTGAACTGCCCTGTATTCCTTTCAGTAGCACAGGGGTAGGCAACCTGCGGCCCGCGGGCCGGATGCGGCCCGGCAAGGCCTTGGGACCGGCCCCAGCCCGGTCCTGCCACCGATTGCCGCCGGGGCCTTTGGCCTCTCGCGCGCAGGGGCAAGGGGGACAATTGTCTATAGACGCCTCAGAAACATGCATTTATATTAACATTTTTTAAAAAATCAGCAATTTTTTTTGTGTGTCCTCCACTTTTTTTAAAAAAGTGTCCACCATTTGAAAATGTTGTCCTACATTTGTCCCAGTTTATTTATTTATTTAAATTCTTTTAAAATTATTTAATTATTTATTTTTTGGCTTCGGCCCCCCAGTTGTCTGAGGGACAGCAACCCGGCCCCCGGCTCAAAAAGGTTGCCTACCCCTGCAGTAGCATATAAGAAGGGAAAAGTTTCCAGCTTCTGCATATATACCATGTGACTGTATAGTAATGTATTTTGTAGTGGCTTAGTTTCAAATAGGCAAGTAAGAGCCATTAGCTTTACAAAAGGCCTACTCCAAGAGTAGATGAAAATGGTTTCTTGATACTGAACAACAGATCAAAGCTTGTGTTTCTGGACTTTCCTCATAGACCTATCTATGAGGACTATTGTTTATGAGTGTCTGCACTTACAAATGTATCAGTTTGATGCTGTTGGGGATACACCATCCTCTGGGAACAAACTCTCTCCAATATGAAAACTAAGACATTGTGTAAGCCCCATAATCTCTCTCATATGTCTCTTCTAAGGAAGGGTGCAGCATGAAAGCAGTCAGCTATATCCTCATGAAATTCCAAGGTAGAATTGTGTGACTTGAAGTGCTGCATCAACCAAGGATGTGAAATACCAACAAGAATTTGCTCATGTAGTCCATCATAAAAAGGCCAACTCACCCAGTTGGATGCAGCTGTCAACTTCTCTCCTTATTCCTTTCCCAGCAGGTTTCTAGCCAGAAGCATTACTTCACTTTTGTTCTCCACCTGAAATAGTTATGCCCTTTCTTCCAAAGCACAAAGAGCTTACTTGAATTAATTTAATTAGGAAATGGTATAGTTGAGTTTGCTGTGATAGAACTATCCTTTTTTGTCCACATTAGCTAACCTAGAAAGAAAAGAAAACACCTCCTCCACCAGCCTATCTGAGTCCAGTCCTGCAACAGGAAGGCACACCTGCTGGGAGCCTCTTGTCACTACCAATACATAAGAAATACCACACAGATATGAAAGTTTTTAATTACAACCGTCATTTTGCATACAATGCCAGAGGCAGCCAGCTTGACACGAAGCAAGGCTTTTATGACAGCCACTGTTCAGATTCAACCGAAGATTGAGTAAGGTGTCAGAACACAGAGCTAGTTTTTGTACTGCAGCATTCAGGATCCCTCAGCCATCTGAGGAAGTAGCCAAGCTGACCTGGGGATTCCAGGGGCTCATTCCCACTACAATTTAAAGTGAATTGCTGATCAGGTTATATGTGCCTTGTTCCCACTTGAAACTGGTTTCAATCCTACTGAGATCGGCTTCAATAATGATGAAGTGAAGCAAATGCAAAAAAACAAAACCAAACTGCTCTTTTCTGACACTAGTTCTTTGCTCGTTCTTTTGAAAAGAATTGATTCTGAAGCTCGTTCAACAAGTGAGAACAAGAGATCTGAATCGCATCATTCTGGAGAGGAGAGACTATGGCAGAGGGAGTTGGCAGAGGGAACGATTCTTCCTCCTTCCCCCTTTGGTTTCCCAGCCTTTACTTCTGAATAGAGCCCAGGCTCATGAGGTGAAAAAGAGGGAGTGATTCTTCCCTCCTCCTCCTCCTCACCTTCCCAGCCTTTACTTTCAAATAGAGCCCAGGGCTGCTGGGTTGAAAAAGAGTAAGTGATCCTTCCAAGGAAGTGTGGTGCAGCACTTTGAACGCTGGACTGGGACTCTGGAGACTAGTGTTTGAATCCCAGATCAGCCACATAAACTAGTGGGTGACTGTGGGGTGGTTACACTCTCATATAGGATAGGGACACCTGGCTGAATGAAACTACATGTGAAAGGGATCTGGGAGTCCAAGTAGACCACAAGTTGAACATGAGTCAACAGTGCGAAGCGGCAGTTTAAAAGGCCAATGTAATTTTAGGCTGCATCAATAAAAGTATAGTGTCTAGATCAAGAGAAGTAATAGTGCCACTGTATTCTGCTTTGGTCAGGCCCCACCTGGAATACTGTGTCCAGTTCTGGCCACCACAATTTAAAAAGGATGTTGAGAAACTGGAGCGTGTCCAAAGGAGGGAGACTAAAATGGTGAAAGGTCTGGAAACCATGCCCTATGAGGAATGACTCAGGGAGCTGGGGATGTTTAGCCTGGAGAAGAGAAGATTAAGACATGATATGATAGCCCTGTTTAAATATTTGCAAAGATGTCATATTGAGGATGGAGCAAGCTTGTTTTCTGCTGCTCCAGAGAACAGGACCCGGAACAATGGATGCAAGCTCCGGAAAAAGAGATTCCACCTCAACATTAGGAGGAACTTCCTGACAGTAAGGGCTGTTCGACAGTGGAGTGTAGTGGAATCTCCTTCCTTAGAGGTCTTTAAACAGAGGCTGGAGGGCCATCTGTCAGGGATGCTTTGATCTGGATTTCCTGCATGGCAGGGGGTTGGACTGGATGGGCCATGCGGTCTCTTCCAACTCTATGATTCTATGATTCTCAGCCTCAGAGATGGCGATGGGAGAGTCCTCCATGACACCCGTGGATCTTTGCATCCCCGCGGAGAGTCCTCTATGGGGGCACCACCTCAAGCCTCCCCATGCCCTCCAAGTAGGGTTGCCATAGCGCCGGACCTCAAAACCGGGAAAAATGTAGGACAAAATTTTCCCTGGCGATCGCGGCAGGGAGCGAAGGCCAAGCGGCGAGGGAAAGCCTCCACTTAAGGAGGCTTTCCCTCCCCGCCTGGGCCCCGGGCCTCACCGCGATCGGAGGCCAGGATCGGGGCCTCCCCTCGTTCCTGGCCCCCACTGGGACCAGGAAGGAGGGGAGGAGGCCGGCGGCGATGGCTGCAGCC
>NC_056522.1:314492462-314496954 GCF_019175285.1 Sceloporus undulatus | reverse complement strand
TCGTTCCTGGCCCCAGTGGAGGCCAGGAAGGAGGGAGGAGGCTGCAGGGAGGCGGAGAGGTTGGCGCGGCTGCGCCCAAGAGGCGCCGCCTCCCTGCAGCCTCCTCCGCACCAGGCCTCGCTGCCCTCCTTTTCCTCCGCGCAGCCATGCGCAGGGGAGGAGGAGGAGGGCAGCGAGGCCCCAGGGTTGCCCAGCAACCCCGCTGCAACCGGGCTTTTCCCGGTTTTTGGCTACACCTGTGCCGTGACCGGGCAGGTGCAACCAAAACCGGGAAAAACCCGGTTGCAACCGGGTTATGGCAACCCTACCTCCAATTCCTGTGAGGCTGGGAGGGCACCACCTATCCCCCCCCCCCCGAATGTCTTCTGTTCTGAACATAACTTAGAGGCATTCTTAGGAGTGTATCGACATTCTTAGGAATGATTTTGGAGTTTTGGTTTGGGGACATCCTTCATATATGTGTGTGTGTCCCTCTGGAAGGTCCTCCAATTTGAGCATGACCAAGAGGCATACATTGACATCCCTAGCAGTGCTTTGGGCTTTGATTTGGGCATGGTCCTCCATTTTGGGCAACTGCCTGGTTCTCCCAGCCCTCCCTTCCCCCTTCTCCCTCCTTCCTTGCATCACCAATGATGTGTAGATGATTGACATGCATTTTGAAGTGGTACAAACTAGTAGAAATGACAGTCATGCCAAAAAAAGAAGCGATTACAAGCGCGTAATGAAAAGATCCGCTTTCATAGTGGAATCTATGGACCCTTTGGTACTAATTCAATTACATAGAGCGAAGGCAAATCACAAACCAGTTTAAATGTAAGTGGGAATAACCCTCAGGAGTTTTAGGGGATAAAACCCCACCGGCTTCTATAAGCTCTGGGAATGTCAGTGGTAACTTGTTTTTGTAAGGCTATAAAAAAGTTTTTATTTTGAAGCAAACAGTGAAACCACTGGCTAACACTGTTGAGGCCTAAAAGTGTTTCTCTAAATGTCTAAAGGCACATTCCCTTCAGCACACACAATCCCAAGGCTCTTGCATCTTTAATAGTTATGCAACAGTCAAAAATCTAATTTAGCAGGATGCACTTCTTTCCAGGGTGGATTTAAGCTGTAGAAATAATGCAGATGCACGTCACAGTAAATACTGTAGCACCATCCTATGGAATCCTAGGATCTGTAACTGTACAAGGTCTTTAGCCTTCTCTGGCAAAGGGTACTGGTACCTCACCAAACTACAAGTCCCAGGATTCTGTAGGATGGAGCCATGGCAGTTGAAGTATATCAAACTGCATTATTTCTACAGTGTAGACAGGTCTCCAGTCAGTATATGGGAAATAGTCACAAGCAAGGTGGCAACTGTGTGTGTGTGTGGGGGGGGGGGGGTCAGCAGCCAATCCCCCTGGATCTCATGTGGGCTCAACCCACCCCAGCAAAGCTAAATACATCCCATTACTTGCTCTCACCATTTTGATAGGAGCTTAAGTAGGAAATTGAGGTTTTGTGGTTATTAGAGGATTGCTCCTTCATGTTTCTTTCCTAAAGGAAAATCAAAAACATGCATGTAGTGATGGAATAATGAAATTATACACTCTTGCTTACATAGAAATATGAAAATAATAGACATTAAGTGTTAATCTAACACTGAAAGAGCTTTTGAAAGCTCATGTTAATGTTTCCTGTTTGATGAAAGGCACAGTAGTCCTGCCAGAGGCAGATACCTCAGTCAATACAGTTTAGAAAAGTAGCAGTTAGGGCTGGAAAAGACAGTTGGGGGCCAAAGCAATTCTGTGGCGAAACACAGCAGTTCCTCTGTTACCTAGAAATGGAAAGTCATTAATCCATGATTTTTCACAAAAGGAGGAGAGGACTGTTACCTCACATTTCAAGAAGAATAAACCCACAGAAGAGAAGGTTAAGAGGTCAGATAATAATATTTGAAAGAATGTCATACTGAAGATGGAGCAAATTTGTTTTCTGCTGCTCCAGAGAATAGGACTCAGAGCATGGAGTCAAACTACAGGAAAAGAGAATCCACCTCAAAATTAGGAAGAACTTTCTAATGGTAAGAGCTGTTTGACAGTGGAATACGCTGCTTTTGAGTATAGTGGAGTCGCCTTCTTTGGAGGGTTTTAAACAGTGGCTGGATGGCCATGTGTTGCAGAAGCTTTGATTCTGTGTTTCTGCATGGCAGGGGGTTGAACTAGATGGCCCTTGAGGTCTCTTCCAACTCTATAATTCTATGAAATCACCCCAAAATTAGCCATGCACTGTCAGGAAGAACAGAGCTGGGCATTCCTCCATGATCCTTCCCCATGATATGTTGAGAAGGGATGACTGCAGCTGAAAGTTAGAGTTTGGAAGATGAAGGAGAACAGATACCTTTGTGCTGCTTGGCAGAGCTTCACAGTATTGCCTATTACTTGAAGATATGTTAAAGGTAAAGGTAAAGGTAGCCCCTTGACACGAATGTCTAGTTGTAACTGACTGTAGGGGGTGGTGCTCATCTCCGTTTCTAAGCTGAAGAGCCAGTATTGTCCAAAGACTATTCCGGTGGTCATGTGGCCAGCATGACTGCATTGAACGCTGTTACCCGTCCACTCAGAAGTGGTACCTATCTATCCACTTGCATTTGCATGTTTTAGAACTCCTAGGTTAAGGATTAAAATTACAGAAACTCTGTCTTGGATCCATTCTGGTAACTCCAGATTAGGTCACAACATTTTTTTTCACAGAGTGATGGAGACAGGCTGTACTGGCTGGGAGATTCTGGTAGTATAAAAATTAATAAAGTAGTATAAAGATTAATTTCCCCAAGCTCTGCATTTTGTGTAGGCCAGAGAATTGAGGCCCCAGCAAGGATGCCAGATGCTAGTGCCAGCCTTGACAGCCAGTATGGGAGAATTTTCAAGCAATCACAACGTAACAAATGTTCATTTAAATCCTTATACAGGGTTGCCTGGGAATGACTAGCTTATGCTATGAAACAGATGGAAGGAAAAAAGAGCTCTGTGGATAATATTTTTGACATGTTGTTCAACATACAAATATCTATCGTTAGATGAAGTGCATCAAACAATTTCTGCTCATTTTAATCCTTCCTAATTTTCTTTTCTTCTCAATTTTTCCTAAATACCATAAACCCAAGAGTGGGCAACTATGGCCCTCCAAAATTTTCATCCTGCAGCTCCCATCAGCTCTAGCCAGTATAGCCAGTGGTGAGTGATTAGTGGAACTGCAGTCAAAAAACATCAAGAGTGTCCCATTTGTCTACCTCCGATTTAACCATTCTTAAAAATAACAGCTGCAATGTTGAAACAGTTTGCTCTGTATCCATTTAGCTGTTTCTACTAGTTTGTGAGTTTGAATCATGCAGTTCTCTAGATGATGTTGGGTTTAACTCCCAGGATTCCACACTGCTGGCTAGGGTTGATGAAGAAGCAATCCAAAAACACCTGGGGAACCATGTAATTGCCATTTCTGCAACTACAAAACAAAAACATGGAAAATGCATTTTTTACAGTGAAAGAATGAGAGGAGACAAAAGGGTAAAACAGACCGGCACAATATTGCAGCTTGGGGGCAATGTGGGGCATGGCATTTAGATGACGCATGCCCTGATGCCACCCCAAGCCAGTGTCATGCTGCCAGCCCAACCACATGGTGGGCAGTGTTGTGACATTCCAGCAATGTGGTGTTCATATGCTGCATGCAACAGGAGCACAGCAAAGCCACCGCCACAAGTGAAAAACTGCCCTTTTTCCAACCCAAAAAGGAGTGGCATTTTGATGTCTTTTTTGCACTGGAAAAAAGACAGAACAGGGCCACGATATGCAGTTGTCACGGCCCCATCCGGTGTTCAAAGGGGCAGCATCAAGCCACTCCTATATGGCCATGTGTGTCAGCCCAAAATTTCACGTGCTATGTGATGGTAATTTTTTTTTTTTTAAAGCCCAATATATTTTGATTGGGCTTCTTTAGGGGTTATTTAATCATCAGAAATTTCTGGAGTTGCAGTCTGCATTCCCTATGAGCTTTATTGCATGACAAAAGAAAGCCGAGAGTCAGCAAGAGAGAAGTGGTTTCCTCTTTGTCTCTCCACGTGCCTTCAAAGCACTTCTGTTTTCTTCCTGAGGGAGATGATCATAAAAGTGTGTCTTTTGTTGTGCTGGACAAAATCTGTTTGACAAAAGACACGCTTTTACAATTGTAGAAAGCTGCTTCCTTCACGTTCCCTCTTGTCTTTTTTTTGTGTGTGTGTGTCATCTTATAAGACTCTATACAAGTGGATGTTTGATTCCTTTCTTCTAATGATCCTTCTTCTAATAACCAAATGTCCACATGCATAGAGTACAGGCTGCAACTTCATAAATTTCTGAGGTGATAAGGCCAAAACACATTAGGCTTTTAAAAAAATGTTTTTGACCATCACATAGCATGTGGGACTTTGTCTCCCCCACCTGGGCAACGGCCTTGAGGACTTGCCTCGCCGCCGGAG
>NC_056522.1:314451295-314489462 GCF_019175285.1 Sceloporus undulatus | reverse complement strand
CCCCACCTGGGCAACGGCCTTGAGGACTTGCCTCGCCGCCGGAGCGGCGTGTTGAGGGACAAGGCCACTATTTTATAGCGGCGCAAGGGGCGAGAGGGCTGTCCCCAAGTCTGCCTAGGACAGAGGATGATTGCTGTATCACACCTCTGTTCTTTTTGTGGTCTGCAAGGGGGAGGGAGAGGGCATGGACACGGGGAATGTTTTGGCTGGGGAGGAAGAGGGTAACATCGGTGTGAGCGGGGCTCCTATTGAGGTGGTGTGGGGCAGGGGGAGGTATGGCGGTAGGAAGGTGGACTTGCGTTACAGAGGAAGGCGAGATCGATGCTTAATATCTATCTCTCCTTCCGGCCCCCCCTCCTAACCAAAGGGACCTGAGGGTCATTCCAACCAGGCCACAAACCCTGTCGCTGCTCCTGTGCAATGCCAGGTCAATCAACAATAAGTCCCACATCCTCCATGATCTGCTGGAGGATAGAAATTGCGACCTGGCTTGCATTACCGAAACCTGGCTTGGGCCTGAGGGAGACGCTGTGTGGGCACAGGCCCTCCCTGCCGGGTTTTCGGTGAAGGACCAGCCCAGGTTAGGTGGGCGGGGGGGGTGTTGCCTTGGTCTATAAGAACACCTTGCCTCTCACTAGGAACCACATCCGACAAACTTCCTTTATTGAGTGTATTTACCTGACCCTGAAGGCTAGGGACAGTCTAGGGATTCTGTTGGTGTATCAGCCACCCCGTGTGCTAATGGACTCCCTTAACGAGCTGACACAGCTGGTTGCGGAACTGATGTTGGAAACACCCAGGCTGCTAGTCCTGGGTGACTTCAACATCCCCTTTGCGGCCAACTATGTTCCATCCGGTGCGGCTCGGGAATTCATGGATACCATGGCGGCCATGGGCCTGTCCCAGCTGATTACGGGTCCAACGCATTTTGCGGGTAATACACTGGATTTGGTTTTTTGTACAGACAACCTGCTCTCTCGATCCCTGTCCCTCATGGTTAGCGGCTCAGGGGGGACCGGCAGTAACCTCGATGTTACACCGGATTATTAATACATCGTTGAGGGATGGGCAATTTCCATCCAGCTTGAAATTGGCCACCATAAAACCGCTGTTAAAAAAGCCCTCCCTCGACCCCCTGATACATAGTAATTATCGGCCAGTCTCGCTGCTACCATTTTTGGGGAAGGTGATCGAGAGGGCGGTTGCAATCCAGCTTCAATCGGTCTTGGATGAAACGGATTATCTGGACCCATTTCAAACCGGCTTCCGGGCGGGTTACGGGGTTGAGACGGCCATGGTCGCCTTGGTCGATGATCTCCGTCTGGGCATCGACAGGGGAAGCGTGTCCCTGTTGGTGCTCTTGGACATCTCAGCGGCTTTCGATACCATAGACCATGGTATCCTTCTGGAGCGCCTGGTAGAGGTGGGAATCGGGGGCACTGCGCTCCAGTGGTTCCGGTCCTACCTCTCTGGGAGGTTCCAGATGGTGCAGCTGGGAGACGAATGCTCCGATAAGAGGGCCCTTACAACTGGGGTCCCTCAAGGAGCCATTCTGTCTCCCATGCTCTTCAACATTTACATGAAACCGCTGGGAGAGACCATCCGGAGACATGGGGCGCGGGGTTATCAGTACGCTGATGACACCAAAATAGTTTTCTCTATGTCTCCGACTGATGCAGTGACCGAGGATGGCGTCTCTCCTCTCGTGGCCTGTCTGGAGTCGGTAATGGGCTGGATGAGGGAAAACCGACTCAGTCTGAATCCAGAGAAAACAGAGGTACTTGTGATAGGTTCCCCTGGTCCAGGAATGGCGGTGGTTCCACCTGTCCTGAACGGGATCACGCTTCCTGTGAAGGACTCCATGCGCAGTCTGGGGGTGCTTCTTGACTCGTTGCTCCACCTTACAGCTCAGGTGGATGCGACGGTCAAGAGCACCTGTTATCAGCTTCGACTTATTCGCCAGCTGGGCCCATACCTGGCCCAGAGAGACCTTGAAACGGTAGTACATGCTCTGGTAACCTCTCGATTGGATTTCTGCAACGCGCTCTACATGGGGCAACCCTTGTACCAAACCCGGAAGCTACAGATGGTACAGAATATGGCAGCCAGACTGGTCACTGGTACCTCCAGGGCCAGTCATATTACACCTGTACTTAAAGATCTACATTGGCTGCCCATCCGCTTCCGGGCACAATACAAGGTGTTGGTGATTACCTATAAAGCCCTACATGGCTTGGGCCCAGGATACCTGGAGGACCGCCTCTCCCCATACATTCCGCCCCGCACCCTCAGAACATCTGGGCAGCAACTTTTGAGGGTCCCAGGGGCTAGACTGGCCTCCACAACAAGGAGGTCATATACCATCGTCGCCCCGACCCTCTGGAATACGCTGCCCTTAGAGCTCCGCTCAGCCACCTCCCTGGCCCAGTTCAGGAGGGAGCTAAAAACCTTCCTGTTCAGGTTAGCGTTCCCTGAACTAGATCCCAGCTAGTCTCCCCCTACCCTTTGACAGTGATGGCAGCTGGTTGTTGGGGTTTTAATGCTGATGATGTGTTTTTACTGTTGATTTTAATATTGTTATTGATATATGTATTAGTATTTTATTGTATCATAGTTTGCTGTTCACCACCCTGATCGTTGGAAGGGCGGTATATAAATAAAACTTTATTATTATTATTATTATTATTATATATTGTTCATCTCCGCAACTAGCTGTGTTCACTTTGAAATCCTAGCTGGTCTCTGATCAGCTTTGAGGTGTGTGTGTCTCCCACTTCATGATGCTATTTCAACAAACAAATGTTTAGCCAATAACACAAACCCCTTCTGTGAACAATTAAAGAATAAGCCTCTGAGGTTAATAGAAAGACCACCTGCACAAGTTCTAATACCCCCACCCCACCCCACAGTTCTTTCTTAGCCATATAAACTATATTGTGAACTACCGTGACCATCCTGGCAAAGTTAGTTGCAAACCCAGTAAAAGGAATAGAATTAAGTCATGTTTACATACTCCTAAAGTGCTGCTTTTGAAAAGACAGTTGGTTGTGAGGTTTCTTTGTTTGCCATTTTGGTGTTTTTAAGATGTATTACATGTTTAAATAAAGCAAATAAAGTTGATATGTTCCTTTAATAGATATTTTGATATCAAACCAAAAATGACAAGGAAGGAACAGGGGTAGGCTACTTCATCACAAAAAAAAGCAGCTTCAGCAAATGTTTTATTCAAAACTAAAAATATCCACATATGAAATTAAACAACCAGGTCAGGTAAACCTTGCATAAGTAAATAAAAACATTTTGAACCTTGTTGAGACCACTTAACACTTCCTCCAAAATGCATCCAGGGATGACTTTCTCTCACTAAATGACTTCCATTTTTGTGGCCAGGTATACAGATCAATGCCTTTTTAACATGCGGAGGGTACAGAATCCTGCTCTTTCCCAATTCAAGCTCTCCTGAAAGGTGTGTGTTTCTTCAAACCACTTTCACCATCCTCCCAATACTGTTATTGCTAAAAATAAATAAATAAAAACAACAACCTTCCAACATCATTCAGTGGATAAAGAGAAACAGGAGGCTGAGTTGGTGTAAAAAGATTTTGTCTACACCCGCACTGCAGAAATAATCCAGTTTGACACCAGTTTAACATAGCTCAATGCTATGAAATTCTTGGGGTGGTAGTTTGGTGGGGCACCAGAAACACCAAACTATCATTTCCAAAATTACATAGCACTGAGACATAGCAGTTGAAGTGATATGAAACTGGGTTATTTCTGCAGTCCCTTTGTAAAAAAGGAGTTTACAATCAGAGATTATTTAAACTGGGATATGCCTGTACTTTTTAAAAAAATGGTAAGTAATGTGTTACCATTATGTTACTATTACAAAACTGAGTGATGAATAACATTTTAACAACTTGCTTAGGAAGAAAAGGGATAATTAAAACCACATAACTTTTCTGAAATAATGTTCTCAGTTCTACCATTAAGTGAAGCAAGGGAAAGCCCCTTTTTATCCTCTTTTGAATGACAGTTAAATGAGAAAGTAAAAGAGAGAGCAAAGGAATGCTGTTTGTTCAATACGTTCACCAATTAATAATTCAGACATATTACACAGTGGAGGAAGGGTTAGGATGCCAAGCCCTGTGAGAACTCTGTTTGTCTCTCTTATCCTAGGGTGTTCTCACATCTGTGACAGTAAAGAGTAACTTTACCAGAGGCAAGTGTTAAAACCTATGTAAAATGAAAGTGTGAACAGAGCTAGACCAAGGGAGAATTTACCTGTGAAGTAATAAAGCTAGCAGGCCTGTCAGACAGCCTTGGTTTTAAGGACATCCCTAAAGGCAAAGCAGCCATATTGCTCTACAGAAAAGGCTTCCACAGCACCAGATTTTTTTTTTAAAAAAAATTAAAGCCAATGCTGGAGCTTTAACTCAACAAACAGCTTGCTCAGCAGCGAAAATGAAGAAAGAGTGTTCTTTGCAAGCTCAGAGGCAAGTTTAAAATTATTATTTCCAGGAACCACCCCAGTGTCTGAAAACAAATTCAAGGAGTCAGGAGTATAAAGTCAAGGAGCTTCTTCCATAACAGAAAACTCTGTTCCAGGACTGATCCAAAAATCACTTCATGTAAATTAGTAACCCTGTATTTTAGTCAGCTTACACTGTTAAGCTGGACTCCTGTTTTGATGGAAGAGCCTGATCTCTCCCACTGAAACCAAAGGGGGAAGATGCTGCATCCTAGCCAACATGTCTATTATATTGTTGTTGTGGGCCTTCAATCGTTTTCAACCTTACAACCCGAAAGAGACCCTATTGCAGGTTTTTCTTGGTAAGATTTGTTTAAAGGTGTTTTGCTTTTTTTTTTTTTTTCCTTCTGAGAGACTGTGACTTGCCCATGGTCACCCAGCGAGTTTCTGTGGTTGAGTGAGATTTGAACCATAGTCTGCAGAATCATAGTCCAACACTCAAATCATTACACCACTCTGGCTCTTTCCCTATTGTGGCCAGAATGCAATAATAGACATACTATAACTATTCCTTGTCTCTATATATTTCTGTATATATTTCTTCTCCACAAACGCTGGGCCAGATTATTTATAATGCCATAACCACTTTATTTTGGAAATTCACAGGGAACTTTGAATAATGAAGGAAAAAAAATACCCATTATTCTTCTTTGCAATCTTATTGTCCTCATACAGTAATCTAAAAAACAACAACTGTGCTCCAATGGATTTCGATTTATGGTAATCCTATGAATGAGAAATCTCCAAGTCATCCCATTATTAACAGCCTTGCTTATGCCTTGCAAATTCAGGTCTGTGGCTTCTTTGATTGAGTCTGTCCACCTATAATGCAGACGTGTGCTTTCCCAACTTTCTTCTACCTTAGCAAGCATTATTATCTTTTCTAGGGAGCCATGTCTTCTCATGATATGTCCAAAGGAGGACAGTCTCCGCTTAGCCATCTTGTCTTCTAGGGAGAGTTCAGGTTTGATTTGCTCTCAGGTCCATTTATTTTGTCTTTTGGCAGTCCATGGTATTAATCTTTTGCTGTACCATTATCCTCAGCTGGACTTCCACTTTTGCTGTCTTTATTTTATATATATATATATATATATATATATATATATATATATATATATATATTTCAGGGAATGACAACTTGAAGTTCTCTAGATGTTGTGTAATTATGACTTTTATTACCAATGACCAGCATACCTACTGATGCAGGATGATGAAACTTGCAGACCAACATCTATCCCCTATCCCTAGTCTTCATATTTTTAGCAATTTGCTCCTCAAATATTTAATTCATTAACTAATTAAAGATTTATTAACAATTTAATAATTTAAAACTATATTAATTTTTAAAAATCAATTCTTGCTCTTTGGAGTCTTCTCCACAGTTAAATCCGCTTGAATATGTTTCTAATTTTCTTACTTATCTAGTCTGTCTGGGCTTGTACTACAATGGATAGATACAAACTCCAAGGAGCATATCTGAGAGCCAATCTGACCTTTGATCTAAGGTGAAAGGTGTGTGTGGGGATTTTAAGCGATTCTCAGCCTCAACTCTGATCTACAAATTGAAATCTATAGGCAAATGACCATATTCAGTGGCTGGTGAATCCTACAAATCCCCCAGAATCCTTCCATTGAGTACGCTACTGGTCTTCAATAAGTATAATGCAGTTTGAGAGCACTGCAGTGCATCCCACAACTAATCCGTGGCTAGGAGCATGTGGGCTCCCTGGCCCTATCCTGTTGCAGTTTCAAGGCTGGGAAAATGGAACCTCCATTGTGTTCCCAGATTTTCCCATGAAGATTCCATAAAGCCGCATTGCACTAGCAGGGGCAGATGGCACAAGGAGGTACCAGGAGGAAGTATGTCCTTCCACAAACATCAGAAAAGAACATACGCTGGTGTAACAGGAGAATACAACAGGATTTCCTCCAAATTGGGCAACCTGTGGGGCTGCTAGGAACTGATAGCTCAGCACATTTCTCTACCAGCAAACAACCCTGCAGGTTTGTTGTATACTAGTCTTTCAGCTTAGCCTACAAAGTAAGAATAAAAGCAGGAAACAGTAAGAAATGATGATGACAAGATGAGAGCGAATGCATATTACATTCTTCCTAGCTTTGTGCGAGAGCCCTTTTAACATTATTATTTTAAAAGCTGCAAGGCTAAATGAGCATTGTTCCTGAGCTTAATGTAGTGGGAGGAAAGGATTTTATTTGCCTGGCTTCTTTGACTGGTGGCTGAACTTGCCCAGCTGCAGAACTATCCTGCCCCTTTAGGTGCTTCCAAATGAAGCTCCTATTGAGCCCCATTGATAGAGTATTACGGGGGTCCAGGTATTACCTTGTTTGCAAAGCTTCCCACAGTTGCTTTCATATTTCTTCTTGCCACTGGAAATCCATTAAGGATGGAAAGATGAGAGAGCTACACACTGTATTTTTACTGACATGGCTGGGAGCCAGCTGCCTGGAAGCACCCTGGACTTTTATTTTTCTCTTGCCATTACATTGCTGGAGGTCCCTGGTGCTCTCAGAACCATGCCTAAATGCATGCCAGATTGTGGATCTTTATGTGCAGAGACCCCAGCTTCCTTTCGGTGGCATAAACAAGAAATTGCTTTCTCAAATTGTATTAGAAGCTACATAGCGCTACTCCTAATGTCACTTAAATGTCAATATTTTCTTGTTTCCTTAAATACCATACAGAGGACATGGTGACCAGGTTGAACAGGAGAAACATCCCCTGGCAGCTTAGGAGAAGCAAATGTTTGACAGGAACAAACTATATTTGAGATTCATGCTCCTGAATTCATTATGCCAAGAAAACTTAATTTTTTAAAAGACTGTTCTCTTTCTCTTCAAATCCTCCCCCTCCACCCCCCATAAAACTCTATTCATAATCTGAGTACACATTGAATCCAAGAGCAGAGTGGAAATGTCCTCCTCACTTTGATCTGGGACCAAAGTGTAGTATGAGCTTCTTTTATTCATGCCAGTCAGTGTTATTCCACCAAAGTCAAGATAATAGAAAGCTTATATCGTCTTACATCCACCAACTTTAATCCAACAAAAACATGTTGTTCCACATATAATGAATCCTTCCCTCATTGTGTAAAGAGTCAGTGCATACACTGGGCTAAAATCAACAGCTAGACCCAACTTAAAGAGATTCATGGAATTAATAAGAATCAAAATGTCATTGATTTAATTCAGTACTGGTGGGAAGGAGCAACTGAATTTAAGCTATGTGAAATTTCATGAGAAGTGGTCTCTAAAGACCAGATAACTTTATCCAGGGTGTAATCTGCACTACAGAAATAATGCAGTTTGACACTGCCTTAATTGTCATGGTTCAGTGCTATGAATAAGGCTCAGGCATCTTACCTTCCTCTACAATAGATAATTGCCTTCTTTCTTACTTATTATTTCTACCTTACTACTTTTTTTGCCATTGAAATTTTAATCCAAATGAATGTTTGTTTTGACATTGTTATAAGCCAATGTCATGACTTTTTAAAGTAATAATGGCTGATGCACAGCATCCAAAAAGGCACCTCAAATGACAATATAAAAGCCATCAAGGCATATTTGATTTGAAAATGCAGCATTTTTTAAAATTAAAAAACTGGGTTTGGGGTTTTGTTTGTTTTTTGTTGTTTTGCTTTTTGGATTGGTTAACACATAAATGTTTGCACAAAAGCTTTATGATAAGACCCCTCTTACTGCTTTTGCATTAAACATTGTAAACATCTTTATTTTCACATGCTGATCTCTCTTTTAAAAGTGCCTTTGTAATGTGGGATGCTGAGATAGACATCCTGATAAAAGTTTTATTTTCAATGAATGAGGTCATGGCAATATTCAGCTCTCACCCTATGGGAACATAGTAAGTATTGGTAGGAAAGGTCATCACATGAAATCATTGTGTTCTGAAACAGAGAATTGAGTCTGAAATAAGCTGTGTTAACTTATTTCCTCAGCATCTGCGATGAGAATCTACCAGCATTGCCAGTGTCTGAATGTTTGAGTGATGTTTCATTTGCAGAGGGGCTGGTTTACTCCAACTCAATATCAAGACCCACAATCAAGGCAATTTAAGGCCTTATTCCCACTTACAAATAAATTGATTTGTGATCCGAATCGATGGATCGATTTGACAGTGGAGCATGGTTCACACTACATTTGCCCTGGTTGCATTTTTTCCCTGTAAAATACAGTAACCCAACTGTGGTTCAAATTCAAGAATGGACTGATTCAAAATGGATCTGCTCCAGCCAGTCAGAGGGGAAATTTAAATTGATTCTGATCTGCATCTGGTTCACAATTGCGTGGAATTGACTTTATCCAAAAAGACACAGGAAAAATCAGCATCAAAACGACACAGGCTAAATGGGTTTAGCCCATGACCCCCCCCCTCTCCAAATCGCTTCAGTGGTTCGGTTGAAGTGGGAACCAGGGTCATTTGAACCAGTTCAAACCAATTTGCAATCTGGTTTAAAAAGTAGTGGGAATCTGGCCAAAGACTAACTAGTTTATTTTAGCATAAAGTTTTGTGGATTTGAATCCACTTTTCCAAACGTACCGATGTAGTATAATATTTAAGTCACAAATAATAGGGTAGCAGTTATAATTTACATCATTTTGTAACCTGTCTGATTTCACCACCACCACCACAACCACCACCAAGCAATTGTGCTTGAAATCCAAGAAAGTTCATGCTAAAATAAATCAAATCTCAAATGGTGCTCTTAGATCCCATTCCCTCCCCCTCTTTTTCTTTTGGTACCAAAACATTAATATGACTGGCTCTCTGAACTATATTCATGCCAAATTTAGTCATGATTTAGTCCCATTCAAAGCTATGGAACATGTTAAAGCCACAAACTGATATTTTTGCTGCTTTACAATGGAACTTCGTTACAACTAAACTGGAGTCACTGTTTATATCCTTTCTTTTCTTAACTAGGCTGGCACAGCAGAAAATCTCTATCAAACTTCCTTTCTGATGCAGTAGTGCATTTGGATGGGATAAGTTTCCAAACAATTATTCACGGTTCCACTGATTACTTTTATTAGCTTAACAAGAGAGCAAACAACGCCTCCTAATGGTAAGAAAGTTCAGATTCAGTTTCTTCTAGAATAATGCAGTTCCACATATAGATTTGCTGGCACTGAAACCCACAATTCGATTCTCCTTGTATGAAGAGCTTATTTTTCCAAATTCATGATGTTCCAACTAGCCTCATGGATTTATAACATGCCTAAAATGACAGATAAGAAACCCACCCAGAGCTCTGTCAGTTTGTCCTGTAGACGTCAATGAAACCGTGCTGAAAGGAAAAATATTCTGCAGTACTGTACTGTGGTGTTCTGGATAGGTATTATGTCTTGGGCAAGCAAACCCAAAACAGAAGATTGTGTGAAACATGGAACAAAGTGCCTTTCATTCCAATTTCCTTGACTATTTAAGTGCTAGTGGCTACTTCACAACACTGGCATATTTTAAATTTGTATTTGATCACTTCCTCCGAAGTCCTGCATTTCTGATCAAGGAAAGCATCCTGAGTGGATAAAATAAAATTAACTAATTCATTAGATGAGTCACTGAGATCTACCTTGCTGTATGTGAAACAGTGATTTTGATCACACATTATCACCACAAGTTTCTCTCTCAAGAGCAGACTGACAGATGTATGGCTGTCACAGAAACTGTATTGTCAAATGACTCACACAACTGTCAAACACATCTCTCTGGATGTTATCTTCATCCTTTTTCTCTAAATAAGAAATGAGTGGGATGTGATGTAGCCATTAAAACAGAAGGGAAGTAAATAGCAGACCAATAACACTAGTGGTGAACATGCAGCAAGGAGGAATAGATTTTATATATAGGGTATGATACCACTCCAGAAAACAGATTGAGAAAGCCCATAATGCCTTGTCTTGTGTACTGATACCCCATGTTCATATGCAAAAGCAATCTTTCTCTATAGAGGATTCAACACTATCCAAACATCCTCCTTAGAGTTTCCAGATTTCAAGGCCTGGGGTGCTTTCTTCACTCCTGAGGGCAAAGGAGAGGAATCTGAGAGTAACAGCACTGTCTTGAAAATGAACATAAAAATATATGTTTCTAACTTGTTAGACTTGAAGTATGTTTTTGTATTTGAATGGCATACACCATGCAAGTGTTTGTTGTTGTTAGCTGTCCTCCAGTCAGCCTCTACTCATGGCATCTCCAAGATTCCCTGTCCGCAATCTCTCTGCTCAGGTCCTTCAGGCTCAGGCCTGTGTCCTCCCCAACTAAGTCTATCCACCTAGCATGTGGCCTTCCTTTTTGTTGTGTTGTGTTCAAAGCACTATTATCCTGGGAATATCCCAGGATAATTGTGCAATTGCGCTAATGGTTTTCCCACGACATCAAGATTAAATGTGATTAAAGTGCCATTATCCCGTGAATAACCAGGCAAT
Source organism: Sceloporus undulatus (assembly GCF_019175285.1). Lineage (NCBI taxonomy): Eukaryota > Metazoa > Chordata > Lepidosauria > Squamata > Phrynosomatidae > Sceloporus > Sceloporus undulatus. The sequence continues at coordinate 314,478,463 of NC_056522.1, read as the reverse complement.
AAACAGCAGCAAATCATTCACTGGATTTTCCTGTGAATTAGTTTTTGCTGTTTATTGCCTGGTTATTCCCTGGTTATTCACAGGATAATGGCTCTTGTGTTAATCACATTTTAGTCACGTTTTAATCTCAATTGTGTGATTTTGACCAGTTAATAACTGTTTAAATTACCCATCCCTCCCCCCGTGTGATAAACTCCTAAGAATCATTGGCTTTTCTAATGATTTATTTTTCCGCTTGATGCGGCCAAAATATGAACACCTCAATTTAGTCATCTGGCCTTCCAGAGTGAGTTCCATCTTGATCTGTTCTAGAACCCATTGTTTGTTTTCTTGACTGTCGATTGTATTCTTGGTACTCTTCTCTAGCACCACATTTCAAATGAATTGATTTTCTTCCTATTGGCTTCTTTCACTGTCTAGCTCCCACATCCATACATGGGGATGGGAAATATGATGGCTTGGGCAATCTGTGTAAGGTACCATGATTTCACCAAGCTCCTTCTCTCTTTGAAGAATCAATTGTCCCTTAAATCTTTCAAAGTCTATGGCATTCCTGACCTGGCAACCCTAATCTTCTTCTTAAATAGAAGGCAGAGCAGAATGTGGGTTACAGTTTGAGACCAAAACAGCTTGGCAAGTATTAACAGTTTATTGAGCAGTTTGGGGAAAACCTAAGAAGCAAAGTCTGTTTGATGCTCTATGTTCTGCTTGTGAATATTCCCAGCAGCATCCAGTTTATTGTGTTGAAAACAGAATTATGAACTAGAGAAGCCTTGATTTAATCCAACAAGATTGCATTTATGCTCAAGGCATACATCCTATTAATTTAATTTACTTCCAATATGTTAAATAACTAGAAACAATGAGACAACAATTAAGAGTAAATACATTTGGAATGCTCACTGCTGTTAAGTTTCCTGAGAGAGGTCTGCCGTATTGATCTAAAGCTGCACAGTGTTTATATGAGATTAATATGACAGATGCATGTAAAGGTCATGCTGCCTTTACATAAACAATTGAACAGACTTCAGTCTTTCATCCACTGCTGTTCTTGATAATAAATTTAAGGTGAAAAACATCTTAGGGATGAGTGGGAAGAGCATAGGAATGCAACCAGTGTTTATCAAATTCTTTATAAATTGTTCTTCATTCCTACAATAGAGTTGAGGGACAAGGTAGACTTTTTACACTTTATATTAGAACCAAGCAACTGGGATAGATGTACATTATGTTGTGTATCTAAAAGAGAGAGAGAATGAATATGCAGAGAAGAGTTTAAAAAGAAGGCACATACACTGTATGTGATACGCTAAAGAAGCCAGCAGTGGGCGCTGCTGTTCCGTAAGACAGCCATTCACTTTACAATATTCTGGTAGGGAAAAAAATTGGCAGAGATTTTAAAAAGAAATAAACAGGTTTTTTGGCCAGTTGTGAACTTCTACCTACTTAGAAGCCCCCTTCCCCCATCTAGAATCCAAGGAATCATTTATTTGTACAATCCAGGCCTTGCCAAGACCAGCAAGTTTGAGATATTCCTCTAGATCAGTGCTTCCCAAACTTGAGTCCTCCAGATTGGGCTTCAGCTCCTGGAACCTCTGATCATTTGCCAAACTGGTTGGGACCTCTGGGAGATGAAGTCCAAAACATCTGGAGAGCCAAAATCTGGGAACCATTGCTCTAGATAAGAGGAGAAAAGACATCACAGCATGTGTGGCATGAATTTAGGATTGCCAAAACAACATACCTGTCCCACCAGGATGCACATTATGAGAGTTGATACAGTCCAGCTTCATAACAGCATGACTTCATAGCTTATATCATAAAAGCATGACATCCTTATTTCACAGCACTGTTGCCGTGGATATTGATTACTCTGCCACCAAGTTCAGACAATGGTTTTTACATAAAAATTGGTTGTTGCATGCCTTCAAATGCCTACTTGTGGCGACCCTAACCAAACCAATCAGGGTTTTTTTCTGGGAGCGAGAATGTGTGTCTTGCCCACGGTCACCCAGTGGATTTCCACAGCCAAACAGAGATTTGAACCCTGGTCTCCAGAGTTGTAGTCCAACATACAAACTGCCACACTGGCTCCTTACATAAAAGTGCCACTTGGTAAACAGTCCTAGTACCCTATTTTCCAACAGCTTATGGCACAGCATGGAAATGTTACCTTTTTAGAATAGAGCTTCCAGAATTCCTCAAACACCATGGCTTTGCAGTTGTAGTTCCCACTCAGGGCTGGCTGGAAAGATGGGTGAACTGGGTGCCCAACCAGAACTGGGTGCAGTGACTTGGTCTTTGTCTCTAATTGAAATAATCAGTAACAAACATCATCCTTGGATAAACCTTTGTTTCTTTAGATAAAAGTGCTAGTGTAGTGTAGTTGGACTAGGACCAGGGTTCAAATCCCTGCTTGGCCGTGGGATCCCACTGGGTGACCTTGGGAAAATCACATCCTCTCAGCCTCAGGGGAAGGCAAAGGTAACCCCCCTCTGAACAAATCTGCTGAAATGCATTTCCTCCAATTGTCTAATGCTGAAATGCATTTCCATCAGCTAGCTTTAAAGACAATTTCTTTTTCTTTTTCTAAATTTATGTAAGTCTTTGTAGATAAGAATCAGAGAAACAAGGCTTTAATTAAAGACAACATTACCTAGCACCTTAAATGCCAGGAATACTCTAAACACTGCCAATGATTTTTTAAAAATAAAGAAGTTGATAGGGAAGGAGACCTTAAGATTCTCCCCTCTCGGAGTGCTATTTATTCTACATTTGTCCCTGCAAGAATGCTGTGTAGATTTCTCAGAAAGCTGCCAAACCCACTCTCCCCTCCCCAAAAATTAACAGTCTAATTGAGAGGAAAGTGGTAATCTGCTTGGTGATAATGTTCAGCATGAATTTATTATTATCTGTACAGAAATAGACTCAGGAAACTAGCACCTGTTGTGCTACATTAATTCAATGTGACAAATGTACTGCAGACCAAGGTGACTGTGCCCCTTTGAACTATTTACTCCTCTCCTTAACCAGAGACAACAGAAAACAGACTGTGGCCAAGCCTATAAAACCATTGTAGTGACTTCCTTGAGGTAGGAAAAACATCCAAGTTGTTCAAGTCATTTGATGCACAACATCCAAGTATTTCATCCTGTATCAACCCATGGCTGAAACATGGGGCTGGAGGGAAGACTAATATGAATTTACAAACCACATTACAAGCATAGGTCTCCACAGCAGAGTGGCAACTACTCAGTGCTAAACACAAAGAGCTCCTGAAGTGTAAATAAACAAGGAGGCCACAAGTGTTGTTAGGTTTTTGTTTAAGTTTTCAGAGTGTCATAGAGTTGGAAGAGACCTCAAAGGTCATCATGTCCAACCTCATGCCATGCAGAAATACACAATCAAAACACTCCTGAAAAATGGCCATTAAAGACCCCCAAAGAAGGAGATTCCACCACTCTTCAAGGGAGTATGTTCCACTGTCGAACAGCTCTTACTGTCAGGGAGTTTTTCCTAATGTTGATCTGTAATCTCTTTTCCTGTAGCTTTAATCCATTGATCCGGGTCCTATTCTCTGGAGCAGCAGAAAACAAACTTGCTCCATCATCAGTATGACATCCCTTCAAATATTTAAACAGGGATATCATATCATCTCTTAACTTTCTGTTAACCACGCTAAACAGCTCCCTAAGTCACTCCTCACAGAGCATGGCTTCCAGGCCTTTCACCATTTTGTTTGACCTCCTCTTGCTCTAGCTTCGCAACATCTTTTTTTGAATTGTGGTGCCCAGAACTGGATGCAATATACCAGGTGAGGCATGACCAAAGCAGAATAGAGTGACACTATTACTTCCCTTGATTTAGACTCTATATTTCTATTGTTACAGCCTAGAATTGCCCTGTGCCCCATCTCTTGCAGGTCAGCCTCTGACTCCCCAAATCTTACTGTTAGAAACAGGAGGCCTCTTCACATCCTAACATGAATGTCAGCTATCCATAACCCAAATGTTCAGGATACAGATCCTAGCTAGTCTGGCCAGAATAAAATTAAGCATAGACAGAACCAACTACTGTCACACCAACAAAGCAAAAACAGTTCAAATAAGAGAAAATCCCAGAGAATAGGCTGGCTAGAATTCTATTTTCTCCCTTGGTGTCTTAACTACACCAAAAAAGGGCAAAGATTATAAAAAGAGAAAGGCAGAGGTGGAAGGAGAAAAAGTCTGCTGGATCAATGTTTCTTGTTTTTCAAATGCCCGGCGTTGGCAGGAAGGGTACAGTCTACAAATTCAAGGCAGTAAAATCCCAATCTCTGAGAGCAAGTACAATGGTTGCATCCACAACTGCAGCTGACCTTGAGCATTGACTGGCTGATGATCATCACAAAGCTTTTAACTGTCCTGAGCTGCTTTGGAATAAAAGACAAAGATCTCCTCCAAGCCTACCCAATAAGCTTCATGATTCAGTGGGAAAGAGAACCCAGCTCTCCCTCAGAAGTCCAACATTTGATTGACCACACACAAGGGCTGTGTGTGTGCCTGAAGCTTCCAGATGTTGCAGAGCTACAAATCCAGTCATCTTTGATCTCTGTCCACAACTCCAAATGATGGGATATTGAGTTCAACAATACCTGGAAGGCAACCAATTCCTCTCCCATATATAAAATCATATTAGCCTTCCTACACTCAGCCACATACTAAGTGGACAAATTGCTGGTCACGCTTATATGGCTAGAACATAACTATGGTTCTGTCCTTATTTACTTAGTCACCTCATGCCCCTTCTCTCTCTTTGATGGTCTTGCAATACAACTAAGGAACTGTGCAACTACTTAACATCGGTGTCTGAGACCATTCCCAGCAGTCTATTGGCTGTGAGTTGTATTGTTACTTTGTAGAGATATTTGCTTTACTAAACAATGACTGCATATATATTTGAGCACATGAGGGATTCAAATGAATGAATGTGTGCAACTAATGATACTGGCTGTGAGAAAAAGAGAATGATGCTGGCTATGAGAAAAAGAGGCTGATTCTAGGTTAAAGTTTTGAATGGCTGTAGAAATTAATGTATTCCTGGATTCCAGAGTCCATGGTGCCCCATCAGTCAAAAGTAAAGAACTAGGCAGGGACCAATAGTTATACTAAACCCCGTACAAGAACAATGTACAATTTACATTTATATACAGTATATTAAACATCTTTCAAGTCCAAGCAATCCCAAGAATTTAAATCATCAGTAGCTGTTCAGTTTTCTTTCCAAGATGTAATGTTCTCCTGTTTCCTTTTCTTCTCCAAAGTACTAGATAATGGCATTAAATGGAGACTGCTTCCACCCCTCTTCAAATATTTTTTTTTATTAAAAAGTGCAAATGTGTGGAGCTCACTTCTGCTATGTTGCCAGTCCCACATGAATGTTTTCAGATGGCAATATGTTTGGTCCTTCCTTCCTCCCTTCCATCCACCTCACGTTTTCTCTTCAGCTCTTTAGACAAGACGTCCTACTAAAGGTGTGGAGGGACAGAGAGCAGAACATTGACAGTTGGAGGGAGAGGAGAAACAAGAAGTGAAAACACCAATTAAAATCTTTTTCAAAGTAATTAACAGGGGTCAACAGAGTTTCTCATTAAACTTTACATGATTGAAAAAACTAAAGATTCCTGAGATGACCATATTTTCAGAATAAGCAGCAAGGCTGACCAGAAACCCACCAACAATCCCAAACAAACCACATTAATGTAAATTAACCATATTTTTTAAAACATACAAATGCACACACACTCTTATACACAGAGAACCTGTTTAAGATATGCTTCCCTCTAATATTCTATTTCTGTTTTGCATTTACTACATACAAGTTCCCTATTAAATACCTCAGAAGATTAGGTTTATAACTATGGTGCAGTACAGACTGCCCCAAAGGGGTGGCCTGCACCTGCCCGATTTTGCGGTGAATTGGGGCTAGGGTAGCTTCACCGGCAGCCCTGTGGCCCAAGTCTGCCATTTTTCCAGGCCACGGAGAAGTGGCAAAATGCCGCTTCTCCATGGTGGGGAAACAGGATGTCCTTGGGGCTTCATGCCCCCAGACACCCCAGGAGCCATGCGGAGCCAGGGGCGGCCCTTTTCTCCTCAGGATAATTCCCGTGGCCGTGTGGTTGCCGCGGGAATGATCCGCTCCCGAAAAGGAGCTCTGTTTTGGAATTCCTTTCCATGCTGCTGAAAAGGTGCGATAAGCGCCCTCCAGCGGTGCAGAGAAGTCACACACACAACATGCTGTTTGGTCGCGGCACATGCGTGATGTCTCCGATGCACGCAACATGTGGGCAGGGCCGCACACTCCTTAACCCTAGAATCAGCAGGAGTACACCACTTTATGGCGATCTGTACCGCGCCTATGTTTCATTTCTAAAAAGAGAGGTGCCTGGGGCTGTGTATAGTTTAAAATATCACATCCTGGACAAGCCCTCTGATGTGGAAGCCTTTCCTTTTAATGCAGGGCTGGAGAACATCTCCAGATGTTTTGAAACTCCAATTCCCATCTGCACCAACCAGTTTACCTAATGTGAAAGATGGTGGGAGCAGCACTATATCAACATCTGAAGCAGAAAGAGGAATTCTTTCATCTCTTTCCAAAAACAGATGCAAAGTCATTTTCAAATATTGGATATTGGGCTATTAAGATCTGCTACTTTGTTCCACATTTTTACCACTATTTTTTTCTTTCTGAGACACAAATATTGAATTTTATCATTATCTTAATTACCACGACTCCATTGGTGAACTGTTATGAAAAGTTAGCATGCAAGTGTTTTAAAAGAGGTTCAGTACATATTGACAGGCCATCTCAGTGACAAATCTGGCTTGTCATGTGCAAGCAGTCTTTCTTGTTTGGTTAGTCAACATTGATATTATCAGAACTGGCTCAATTTCTACATAGTGGAACCAGCTTCCTATGACCTGTATTAACCAGTGTGCCCTTTATTTGTCACAAAGCAGGCCTTCTGATGGGCATTAAGTTATTTTTGTGTAGATAATTGCAAGCTACTTAGATTATGTACTTATACATAACACGTTGTTTTATCCCTTTCCCTTTTAATAGTTAAAAATACATTCTTAATTTAACAAGGCCTTTCACTAAATCAAGGAAGATGGAAATGAAATCCATCTTCTTCCCATATGAAGTAAATTCCAAGACAGACAACATTACAAAGTAATAGAATTCAAAGATATAGTCATGATAGTCTGTAAAATCAATATGTAAAGAGATCTTGCATCTCCTTTGAGACAATCTGAAAGAAAGATGTTGGCAGCAAATGATTTCATAGACTTATGTCTGTGAAAGCTCATGCTACCAACTTCTTTTAGTTAGTCTCAAAAGTGCTATAAGATCTTTTTTACATACGTAGGCCTGTTACAGACAGCCAAAATAAAGCTGCTTCAAGTCACAGTGGAGGTATGGTGTTTCAATGATGCATGCGTCCTAAGAGTCCAGAGGCCACACCAAAGCCATGCTCCAGTCTTTAGGGCTGGAGTGTGGCTTTGGTGCGACTTCTGGACTCTTAGGACGCATGCATCATTGAAACACCATACCTCCACTGTGACTCGAAGCAGCTTTATTTTGGCTGTCTGTAACAGGCCAATGTTAGAAGGAGCTAAGGCCCGTTACAGGCCGCCGAGAAGCGGCGGTCTGCCGCCGCCGGTGGTTGCAGCATCCGGGAACCGCAGCAGCCAAACAGCATGGTTCCCGGACACTGCAGAGAAGGAGCGCAAAAATCGCGGTCCTTCCTGGGCCCCGGAAGAGACGCTGCGAGGCACTAGTTGCGCACTCGCGCCATCACTTTCAGGGCGCGACATGCGGACGCTGAGCGTCCGCTACGTCAAAATGGCAGCGGCCGTGTGGAATGGCTGCTGCCATTTTGACGTAGTCAATACGCACGAGGGGCAAGGCGCGTCTGGAAGCGCCGCCCCTCACGCGCGATGACGGCGCCTCATGGGCCCGTCTGTAACATGCCTAAGTTAGCTTTTGGAGTTATATAATTTGAAACTATTCATACACTCACAAGTATTGTAGATACCAACCTAAATCCACAGTTAAAGTATCCCTGAAAATTAAGGAGAGCCCACTACCTTCTAAGGTAGCCCATTGCACTGTTGGATAGCTCCTGCTGTCAGGAGGTTCTTGTTAATGTTCGTCCAAGAAAATCCCATGATATCCGAAACAGCTAGTCAAGATGGCCAGGTGGGGTGGGAACTGGAATTACAGAAGTACTTACTGAAAGGATTAACACCTTGTCTTTTTCCGTGGGGGAAGTTGCCATTGCTGCCTGCAAAATATAAAGAGCATTCTTTGTTCCAGTTAATAGAAATATTATGAATGCTGCAGATTTGAGAAAGTAGCAGGACTGATTTACATGGATGATAACGGAAGTCTTGCAGGAAAAAAGTAAAAGAGAAGATGAAAAGTTTACATTCCTTAGAGCCAAGGTATTTCAGCAGAATCAGACTAGGCTGGGCTTTGTGCATTCAATAATTATTTTGCTCAATAACAAGATAGATTTAAGGAAAATAAGGGCTTGTCCCCACTATGATTTAAAGCAAATTGCTGATCGGTTTATATGACTATTGTTCCCATTTGAAACTGGTTCTGATCCTACTTTGATTGATTTCTGTCATGATAAAGTGAGGCAAACGCAAAAAAAAAAAACCACACCCAAAACAAAACAGTTTTTCCAAGCACTAGTTTCCTGGTGGTTCTTTTGAAAAAATCGAATCTAAAGCATGTTCAACAAGTGGGAACAACAGATCTGAATCGCATCATTCTGGAGGGGAGAGAAGAGTAGTGTTACCATCCCTCCTCAGTTTTTGGTAAATCCACCATTTCCCTCCCTCCCAGCACTGCTTTGTGCTTGTGGTGTGACCTATAGGTGCATGATTTTTTAAAAATAAAAATGATAGAAGATTCGATTGATTGATTTTGCAACCACTTGCACAGTAAAATTGCAATTTTAAAAAGTAAAATTGATATAAGATTTGATTCATTGGTTTTGTAACTACGTGTCTCACTGATTGCAAGTAGTTGCAAAATCAATCAATCGAATCTTCTATCAATTTATTTTAAATATATAGTTCCCAAGCCGGGCTGCCCAGGCTGCCATTTACATCATTGATGATGCACAGATGATTGACATGTATTTTGAAGTGGTGCAAACTAGTGGGGATGACAATCGTACCAAAAAGAAGTGATTACAAGGGAATAATGAAAAGATATGCTTTCATAGTGAGAACGATGGATCTTTTGGAATTGATTTACCAACATGGAGTGAAGGTGAATCACACACTGGTTTAAACGTACGTAAGAATGAGGCCCAAGATGCCCAAGCCAATTTACCATGTGCCATGTTGGGGTTCGGTTCCCCCTCCCCCCATATCATTATTAAAGGTCCATCTACAGAATGAGCATTCAAAGAATTTTAGAACGTCAGTTTCAAGATGACAATCTTTCTTGAGGAGCCTTAGTGGTGCAGTGGTTAAATGCCAGTACTACAGCCACCAACTCACAAACCACAAGGTTGTGAGTTCAATTCCAGCCAGGGGCTCAGGGTCAACTCAGCCTTGCACCCTTCCGAGGTCACTAAAATGAGTACCCAGCTTGTTGGGGGCAATTAGATTACAGTTGTAAACATCTTAGAGACTGCTTAGTGTGGTATGAAGTGGTATGTAAACGAAGCTGCTAGCTGCTATTGGTGGGATATGAGGAAATACAATTAACAGTGGGCTAAATATTTGAGTGAACTGGGAGAAAATTTCATTATGGGAGTGGCAAACTGCCTTCTAGAATTGTTCTGTTTTTGACACTTCCTACAGTGATTAAGAGAGGATATTACACAGAAAAGCCTTGTAACCACACACACTTTCTGGTTTCTTTAGCTTTTTCAGGAGAAAACATGTTTTTTTTTAATTATAGGTCTTCAAATAACTCCTATCATTAGGAAGCCACAATACGTATAAGTAGGGACATGGATGATCATTTCATTAAAATTACCATTTCATTTTTAAAAATCATTGTTGAAGGAACTCTGAATTTCACCAGGGTAGTAATGCTTGGTTTTACACCCCACTCTACACACCATTTCATCAATTATTTTTTTAAATGGATATACACAGAACATGGTCTTGAACACAGAGGAAGCTGTTATTTCTCCCTCTGTAAACTGGTGGAGATTGGAGACAGGAAATGTGTGCCATGCAGACAACATGTGAGACCTTTTCTTAACTGTCAAGGTATCTTGTGAGAACAAATTATTCTTCAATATTCATGCCTCACCACATTCTTAAGATATCTAGTCCAATGAGTATGTTATCCTGAAATACAGATCCCAAAATGTTGAAATATTTTGCAGGCCCTGTGTTCTGTTGCATCTCAGGAAACACCTTTCCCATCTCAACATGAAGTGATAGGAAGTAATTTCTGGTTTGAGAAAATATCTTTCTTCCTACAACAGCCATTAAGAGTGAGAGAGAGGGTGGGTGGGAAGCCTTTTAGGCAAATAACAAACAAAGAAAACAAAACAAAAAGCTTTTCTTTTCTTTTTTTAAATGAGAGGTGTACCTCAACCTGGGGGCTCTGCATGTAACCTGCATTGTTGCCATCCCAGCATTGAGAGGGAGCACACACATGTTAAAAAGGACTTTTCACTGGAAGAAAAACAGGACAAAATAAACTTGCTCTTTAAAAACTGTGAACGTCTTAGAGGCCATAATAAATGTTTTTGTCCATCCTAAATTACAGCTGACATAATTAATGAACATAATGAGCACAGCCAACAAAATAAACAACTGTAGATGACTGAATGAGACTAGTTTGTTCAAACACTTTAGCAAGGAATTTTAATTTAGTTAACAAAAGTATTACCCACCTCCTTCCTTCCCGACGCCCAAGCAACCCTTCAGTTCTTGTAGTGAAATCGACTTGTCTTTGTTAAGATCACAATAGTCAGTGAAGCGTCGTGTACATTTTTTGGGTTTGGCTTTCTTCTTCACATAGCGCTTGAAAGGTTTCATCTCCCTTTTGTTGATGTCATTGCTGTTATTGTTGTCCAGCTGACTAAAATACCAGTGCACCACTCGCTCCTCCAAGGTGTGACTGGGATCAGGCTCTGAGAACCTTGAAAACAGGAAGAGTCACTCTAGATTTTAATGTGCACAGAAACTCACATATTCACACACAATATTTAGCAAGCATACACCAGACAGATTCAAAGTATCATCCTCTCCTCCTCTCAGCTTCACAGTTTACCAAGTGTCACTGACTGGAGTTTTGGACCATTAAGGATTCAGATTCCATCCAAGAATCTAGGAATCTGTCTGGTATGGTCAGATAATGTGGCACATCCCAAGTAGTGTCACTTTTTGCAATTATCCTGTTGTTGTCCTATTTATAGCCATCCAGAGGTTTTGTCGCAGCACCTATCACCACTAGCATAATATTTCCCTATTCTTTTTATATTTTTTTACTTGTTTTGTCTTCAGTTTTTGTGTCCTCTGGCGGGGGGGGGGGGGGGTTGATTATAATGATTTCAATATTGGCACCATCAGCATTTAATAATACAGCGAGCCCTTGGTATCTGCTGGGTTTTGGTTCCAGGACTCCCTATGGATAGCAAAATATGTGGGTGCTTTACAATGTTATAGCAAAATAATGTCCCTTGTATAAAATGGCAAAATTAAGGTTTGCTTTTTAGTGTACAGACACACACACACTCACTCACTCACTCACACAATATCAAGCTATGGACGGTTGTATTTGTGGATAAGGAAACCATGGATACAGAGGGCTGTCTGTACCGTATTATATTATTGTTCTTGTTATATTTATGTCTAATATTTCTATTTGCTATTTACAGATGCCAATATTAAATATCTTATTCTAGAGAAAGCTATTAACTTTTTTTTTAAAAAAAAATTCAGTAATAGGGCAGTTTCAGGTAGAAAAGACTAATATCACAGCTAGAAGTGACAGTGTCTAACTTCTTTTCTGCCCTTAGCAACCACCAAATGTGCCTCCCAAGGAATAGTTGCTCCTACAGATGCTAGAATATTTCAGAGTTATTCAAGAAAATAACTATGATCAGTTGCTGGGAGTGAGGAAAGAAAAGAGAACAATTGCTGGAGGGGACAGGAAAGATTCTTCACTCCTGGAGAACTGCAAGGTGCTGTGAAAGGAATGAAAAACTGAAGAAAGATGCATAGATTAAAAATGCTGTATAGGTGAAAATATGTAGTGACGCTACATTTCATTCTTAAAGCTTTTAAAATGAAGCTGAAGTGTAACAGTAAAATGATCAGGACACTATGTCCAAACCACTGTATGTTTCATTGGAAATTAGATTTCATATTTTTCATACTTTGACAGCTGAATGTGCATATAAAGAGATTAAATTTTGCAGATTTAAAGCCAGTGTTGAAATAAAAACAAACAAACAAACCACTATTAAATTATATACTCTCACACAAAACTAATAGAAGGACTAAAAAAGAAAACTGATCAAGTAACAGGGGTGAAGGCCATTACATCACTTGGATCCAGACAACAGATAGGGTTTGCGTGGTAGGGCAGCATTCTGAAATAAAGTGTTTGGCTTCTGTAAAACAGTAGTTGTCAGCAAATAAAGGAGATGTTGTAACCAACAGCTGAATGGCTCCAAAATACTGCAGTTTCACTCTTTGCTTTCCTTCTTTGCACTTCTAGTCCCCACTTTTAAATTGGAGATATATATAATGCATGAAAACAGGACTCAGGAGCTTCTGCCATCTATTAGTGTGTATTCTGTCTTGAAACTGCTATAGAAGGGGATTAAGATATTGTATAACTAAAAAAAATAAAATGTAAAAAAGATACTAAGAGTTAACCAGACTTTTTTGTCCTGTCAGCACCATGGATACATAAGATACTGTCCTGAAATTTATTCAGGGCTAGCTGGGTTGACCATGCAGCAAAATACAACAAAATCTCAAATCCTAAAAACAGTGATACTTTTATTGGGCCAATTACAGAACACAAAACACAACATGCAAGCTTTTGGTGCTTCACTGGCTTCTTCATCATGGGTATTAAAAATTAGACAATGGAAGAAAGATGATGATGTTAGAGTCACAGCCCTACATTTTGCTACATTATTCTGTTGTCAGTTAAGGTGGTCTGGGGGGATTTTAATGCAGGCACAGGCCATACACCTACTTGGCCAATGTGGGGACTGCAGATAAAGGGTAGCAAAAGATAAGCAATAAAATTTCAACTCCATTAACAACATAAAAGTAGCTTTCCTTGAGATCCAGGCTGTCCCTGTCCTGAAATTGTCCCATGTGCTGTCATTCCATTGAAGGTGTCTAACATCCTTTGAATTATATCCAGGATTTTACAAACAACGATTCAAACAAGTTTAAAGAAACCAAGTGCTAACAGTCCTTCTTTTTTGTAAAATAACAGAGAATTAATGTAAGAAATCTCATAGATTTAACTGGTAATCACTATTGTTTCTTTACATTTCTTTTTCTAACTCAGCTTTTCATAGCACAGCAAAACCACAACTTACATCTGATTAAGAAGGGACTTGTCTTAGCAACTTCTAGTTGCATTTAGTCAGCATTTTTAACCAGAATCTTCATAGAGTTGCCTCATTCTCAGCCAAATCAATTAAAAGAAAAAAGAGGAAAGGAAAAAGAAAAAGAAAAAGCAAAAAGCAAAAGAATACAGTGTCAGCTGCTTGCTAGGTTACTGTCTCCCTACAGGACAACTTCTCCCACTATACAGGAGCCACATGAAAGATGTTCCAAATTGCAAGTATTGCAGGAACAGTGCAATAAATTTGTTCACAAAGACTGTTTTTCTTTTTGTTTCACTGCATACTAAAAATACAATAAATTAAGAAATACATAGGAAACCTCAAGAGGCTATTTTTTAACCACATCAGGAACAAAATCAGTAGCTCTTTTAGTGCTGCATGCAAAATGAATACACAGAAAGAAGGACTGGGAGCTTCTTGTATCAACAAATAAGCCGGCTTACCTCTTCTGACTTGAATTCAGAATCTGGGATGTCTCCGAATGTTCTCATACCTAAATCGCTACCGATCTAGCCAGGATGCCTCTGTCTGGATACATCCCGGGTCAAAGCCTCACTCAGCCAGCACTTTTTCGAAGTCGGGAAGCTTCTGACCCAGGATGCATTCAGGCAGCAGCATCCCAGAATCCTGAATTCAAACCGGAAGACGTAAGCCATCTTATACATGTTAATGCAATAAGCTCCTATGTTCTTTGTGTCATCATATGTTTCTTTGTGTCAGGCTATTGAAATGCTGACTTGTGTGGCATGAATTGTGAGTTGCGTCTGCTTCAGTTTTCATGTTAGAGAGCCCTATATATGATATACCCTTTAAGTAGAACAGTTCATTACATTTGAAAAGTTTTTATGACATGAAGACGTTTACCATAGGAATATTTGTCCAGTAACTGTAGAATTTTCCATCTATTTCACAATAAGGAAACCATGCTTCTCAACTACTGGCTCTCAGAAGCTGAAGCAAATGCATTGAGATTTTCACTTAGATAATAAAAAAGGAGACATCTCTCACTTAATGCAGCTTTCAGAAAGTGCAGTAAGTGGACAGAGATTTCTGTCTCTTCTCTGTTCTAATGCTGAGGCACAATGAGCTGACTCAGTTCTAAGTTTATGAAACTGTGGACCAGAAATATGAAACAAATCAAGCTTGAGTTGAGCATGGTATTTTTAAGTGGTGCTTTGGCTCAGACAGTTTAAATAAGTTATCATCAGAGGTCTCCTTTTCATGAAAGGGATAGGAACCTCTGGCCCCTTTCTGCTATTTCTGAAGGTGGCATTAAGTGGAGAAACATGGACAAAAACTTATTATTCAAAGTGGCGTTACATCATGGAACTTTTTTTTTCATGCAATGGATATTCTGCATCAAGATAAAACAGATATACTACGAGATAAATCAGAGCCTCATTTTATGCACCTGACCCCCCCCCCCCCCAAATGAATAAAATTGATGCATTGGAGGATAAGGCTGATGCTCACAATATTCACCAAGAGGACTAAACTGATCATTGAACAAAAGGCCAGAGAAGAATAGGTATCTGCAGACAGACCCCCTTTAAATACAGTTCTATTACAATTCAACTTTAAGAAACCCAACCTTATGCTATAAGGATGCAAAGGAAGTATGAGCATTTGTATGGGGATACTTGTGGCTATGGAGCTGATCACATGGATAAAAAATATGACTTACCGGTTTGAATCCTCTTCCAGGATGCAGCTGGGTATTATTGCTCATATTTTGCCGCCAATGCTGCCTCCTGGCTGCATTCCACCTAAAACCCAGCAAGAAACTGTGCTCAGCTTGCCAATTTGCAAAGTCACAAAGCTCCCAACTGTGCAAATCAGCCAGCTGGGCACAGCTTCTAGCTGAGTTTTAGGTGGGATGCAGACAGGAGGTGGCATTGGTGGCAAAATATGAGTGATAATACCCAGCTGCATCCCGGAAGAGGAATCAAATTGGGCATGGTAAGTCGCATTTTTAGCCATGCAATAAGCTCCTTACTCTTTACATTTCCCTCAACCTGACATTTTCACCAGACTTTTTCTGACATTTTCTCCAGACTTTTGTTGTTAACTATTATCAAGTTGACTTCAGCTTATGGTGCTCCTACAAATTAGAGAACCCCAGTCACCCTGTTATAAACAGCCATGCTCAAGTCTTGCAAGCTAATGTAGTCTTCCTCTTTTCCACTGGATTCTACCTTATCAAGCATCATTGCCTTTTATAATAAGTCATGTTGTTTCATGTTATGTCTAAAGTATGACAGTTTCAGCATAGAATTCAAAGACACAGTTGTATTAGTCAAAGGCTTTCATGGCCAGCATCCATAGTTTTTTGGGCCATGTGGCCATGTTCTAGATGAGTTTATTCCTGATGTTTTGCCAGCATCTGTGGCTGGCATCTGGATATATATATATATTATATACTGTGTGACCCTGGGTAGGGAAAAAATTCCATGTTAATCTGTGTAGTGTTCTGTTGTTGATGCTAAGTGGTGATCATTATCTACTGGGAAACCCCTGACCCTGGGTGATTTTTCATTTGCATTTGCTGAGTCCTCATTTTGCTATTCTTCAAATTTTGCTATTCTTTAAGGGTTTCTTTTTTCCAGTTGAAATTATTCAGATGTTTATGGATTTCAATGGCTTCCCTGTGTATTCTGACTTGATAGTTGTTGGCATGGTCCAGGATTTCAGTGTTATCAAACAGTATTTTATGCCCTGGCTAGTTTATAACATGTTCTGCTACTGCTGATTTTTCCAGCAGACTCAGGCTGCAGTGTCTTTTGTGTTCCTTGATTCGTGTTTATACACTGTGTTTGGTGGTCCCTATGTAGACTTGTCCACAGCTGCATGGTATGTGGTAAACGTCTGTGGCTGTGAGAGTGTCTCTCTTGTCCTTTGCTAAGCACAGCATCTGCTGGATTTTCTTGGTTGGTTTGTAAATCATTTGAATGTTGTGTTTCTTCACCAGTTTCCCTATTCTGTCTGTGACTCCTTTGATGTATGGTAAAAATACCTTCCCTTTGGGTGGTTGTTTGTCTTCACTTCTCTGGGTTCTTCTGGGTCTGGCAGCCCTTCTGATGTCTGAGCTGGAATAACCATTAGACCAGGCTCTAAAGGGGTGAAATGGTTTTTCTCCCTGTTCCCAATTAAGGAAATATGCCAATTAGGCATACTGCTGGGGACACTGGGACACAAAGAAGGGCCTCTGACCACAATTGCAAGAGACAGGCAGGTTCATATGAGAAAAATAACTTTTTTCATTCATCCTGATTTGAAATCTTAATGATCAGCTAATCAAAATAATCACCATAATGCAATGATGCTGATGCTGTTTCAACAACATCAAAGTACAGTGTGCCCTTGCCTTACACTGGGGATCCATTCCAGACCACCACCACCCCTGCATAAGGCAAATTCCATGTATGCTTGAGCCCCACTGAAAATAATGGGGCTCATGCATGTGGTGGCGAGCGCGCCATTTCCTGGTTGTCGTGTGGCTTTCATTGTAAGCTGAAAGCCACGTATGATGCAGGCACACTGTATTTTATCCTGTATCAATCCATGGCTGAAACAAGGGGCTGCAAAGAAGACTAATATGAATTTACGAACTACATTGCAAGCACAACCTCCACAGAAGCATGGCAATTTCTTTCATTCAGAGTACAAGCAAAACTACAGCAGTTTGTGTTAAACTCAAGGCTCCTGATTTATAAAGGATGACACAACTGAGACAAACTGAAAGAAAGATCTTTATAGCATAAGCTTGGATAGACTCAGTCTACTTCATCAGATGCATCACCTTGAATTAGGGCGAGAAAGTCATTGCCACTATTCCAGCAGGAAAATATATGAAATCTTATATGTGCCCCATGGATAGTACCCTAGCTAGAGCATTTTGGATCAATGGTAGTTTTCAAAACCAGCCCTGTTGCTGCAATTGGAGTAAGCCAGACATGATGTAACTATGGCATGTGCCACCCAGGCCAAATCTGCTGTCACCTCTCCCTACCCACAAAAGCTGACATATGAGTTAGATGAAATAGCTGGGGCAAAGAAATGCTATACTGCTCCAAAAATGTGATGGATAGGTTTTACCCCTGACCATGCTACACAGTTAACACAGACATTAATTAAGATAATATGTGCAAGGCAAATAACTGGGAATGTCTGAAGAAAACATAGCAATTACTCAAATATTTGGTGAACAGTTAATAATGCACATATTGATCAAGTACTGAGCAGCTTTATTTGTCTCAGCCAAAGTCCTCTTCTGAAAACAGACCACCTAGCATAAATGCCAAGAGGGCGAGGAGTTCTTAGAAGCTTTTCCAGGTGCTTTTTCTTAAGCAATCAATCACTATCTTTCTTTTATCATCATAGACATTAATAAAAAAGTATAAATAAACAAACACCATGAATGATAAATTATGTTAAAATTATTTAGATAGTTAAATTCTCTAAACTATCAGAGATGTATCCAAAATATTATATACTACTTAATATTATAACATATGGATGTTAATTGGGTAATATAGTATGGTCTAATTGATATACAGTAGAAGCTGGGAATTATAGAGTATATAACAACAGAACAGGATCTCTTTAGTCAGGGAATATTTCCTTCTGTCTTTCAAGCCAAAGTCAGAAATCTGTGCAGGAATCTTACTGATAAGAAGGCCAAATACCAAACAAAAGTCCTGAAAATTTTGAAAGAATAGGGAGCTGACAATCTGATCCAGCCATTTTTATAAAAATTGCAGATGAAAAGCACATGAGCCAAAGATTTGATAGCTCCCTCTCCAACAAAGATAGTGATTCACTGTAAAGGGTATTTGTAAATTAGTCACTGAAGCATGAGCAGCCAAATATTAAGAAGCTGTCAAGGAGACATTGAGTTCCTCCAGACTGGTCAAAAAAAGCAAAAGTGCATGCAACATAGCTTCATGGGTTTGGCCAGTTGTTGTCCCCTCCGTGTCCACTCATTCCCTGTGTGCTTTTGGGTCTTATAGTTCTTTATCAACATCCCCTTCGAGGCTGGTTTATCAGATCTGACAGGTGCAGCTTGGGAGTTCATGGTTTCCATGACCACCATGGGCCTGTCCCAATTAGTCTCAGGTCCAACACACTGTGCTGGTAATACACTCAATGTGGTATTTAGTACGGATCAGGAATATCCGTGGGCGGAGGTAATTCAAACCTCCGCCCTGTCATGGACGGGCCATTTTCTGGTCAAGGTGGGACCAAAGGCCACTACCTATATCCCCCTTGGAGGTGGAGGACCTATTAGAATGGTCCGCCCTGGAAGGCTGATGGAACCCAAAAGGTTCCAGGAGGCCCTAGATGGTTTTATGGTTGGGAATGACGGAGATTCTGTCAAAGCCTTGGTTGATACCTGGAATAACGATCTTACCAGGGCTATAGACACTATCGCTCCCGAACGTCCTTTCCGGCCCGCTTCTAATAAGAAACCATGGTACACTCAATATCTTCAGAAAATGAAGCAGGCTGCGCAAAGACTAGAGCGCTACTGGCGGAAACATTGCCATTTACCTGACAAGACACGCCATAAGGTTCTTCTTGATTCCTATGGAGTGGCAATCGATGCAGCAAAGAACTCATTTTATGCTGCTCATATTGCATCAGCAGAGTCTTGTCCAGCAGAGCTGATCAGGGTGGTTAAAGAGTTAACCCAGCGGTCTCCCACCCTGAACCCTCTTTTATAACCAATTAAAGCCTGCTATGACGCATTCAATGACTTTTTGCTGATAAAATCTCTCAGATAAGGGTCGATCTTGATGCCGGTATTACCACAGAAACTATAAGAGAGGAGAGCGACACAGTAGACCATGTTAGACTTGATCACTTTGAGCTTGTATATACCAATGAAGTGGACAAGCTTCTTGGATTTGTAAGGAAGACAACACACCCCTTGATCCTTACCCATCTTGGTTGACTACTCAGGGAGGGGATGCAGTAACAGCATTACTTCAATCTATAATCAACGCATCCTCAGGGAGGGGAAATTTCCATCTAAGCTCAAACAAGCAGTGGTTAAACCACTCTTGAAAAAACTCTCCCTAGAGCCCCTGATAAGAAACAATTATAGGCCAGTCTCCTTATTACCATTCTTGGGCAAGGTGATCAAGAGGGGAGTTGCCTTCCAACTCCAGGCTGTCTTGGATGAAACCGATTATCTAGACCCATTTCAAACTGGCTTCAGGGCAGGATATGGAGTTGAGACTGCCATGATCGCCTTGGTCGACAATCTCTGTCTGGGCATCGACAGGGGAAGTGTGACCCTGCTGGTGCTCTTGGACATCTCAGCAGTATTCAATACCATACACCTTGGTATCCTTCTGGAACGCCTGAGGGAGTTAGGTGCATTCCAGTGGTTCCATTCCTACCTCTCGGGCAGATTCCAGATGGTGATGCTGGGAGACAGCTGTTCTCGTAAAAGAGAGCTGACATCTGGCGTCCCTCAGGGCGCCATTCTGTCTCCCATGCTGTTTAACATTTACATGAAGCCGCTGGGAGAGATCATCTGGAGACACGGGGCATGGTGTTATCAGTATGTTGATGACACCCAAATTTACTTCTCTATGTCTCCGACTGTTGCAGTGACCGAGGATGGCATCTCTCCTCTAAATGCTTGTCTTGAGTCAGTAATGGGCTGGATGAGGGGAAACGAACTCAAACTGAATCCAGAGAAAACAAAGGTGCTTGTGATTGGTACCCCTGATCCAGGGATGGAGATTTGCCAACCAGTCCTGGATGGGGTCACACTTCCCCTAAAGGATAAAGTTCGCAGTTTGGGAATGCTCCTGGACTCGTCTCTACAGTTGTCATCTCAGGTGGAGGCGATGGCCAGGAGTGCTTGGTACTAACTTCAGTTGATATGCCGAGCCCCTACCTGGCCCAAAGGAACCTTGAAGCAGTGGTACATGCACTGGTAACCTCTCATTTAGATTTCTGTAATCAACTCTACATGGGGCTACCTTTGTACCAAGTTCGGAAGCTTCAATTGATCCAAAACACTGTAGCCAGACTGGTCACGGGAACATCAAGATCAGACCATATTACTCCAATATTAAAATCTCTTCATTGGCTGCTGATTGGCTTCCAGGCGCAATACAAAATGTTGGTCATTACCTTTAAAGCCCTACATGGCTTGGGCCCGAGTTACTTAAGGGAACGCCTCTCCCTCCACAATCCGCCCTGCACTCTCAAAACATCAGGGAAGAAATTATTGAAATATACGAAAACTAGACTAATTACAACTTCCCCTAAAGCATTTACAGCCACGGCCCCTAAACTATGGAACAACTTACCGGAAGAGATCTGTCTTATTACCACCTTAGAAGCCTTTAAGAAGGCACTTAAGACGGATCTCTTCCAGTGGGCCTATCCATCTGACCTTCTATAGCTGATCTCAAAGAACACTCCCACTTCTGACTTTGATAGCATGGAAAACAGATAACGATTTGGTCATTTTAGTGATTGGTAGTACAGGTAGTTTTGTTGTTTTTTCTATTGATTGTATTTTTAGATAATACTCTATCTTGTATTTTATTGTTGATTTTATTCTCTGTTGTAATCCCGCCTCGATCTTCAGGGAGAGGTGGGAAATACAAATAAAATTTATTATTATTATTATTATTATTATTATCATCATCATCATCATCATCTTGCTGCAACCCTAACTAAATCATGGGGGGCATGGAGCCTGTTTGTTGGGAGAAAGTGACCGTGGGAGAGAGGGGCACTTTTTTGCAGTAGGAGAGATATTCACATGAAATGGGGAGATGTAACTTCCTCGGGAGAGGGGGAATTCCTCAGGAAAACCTGGGGGAACTGAGCCTGTTTGGTGGCAGGAGGAATTGGAGAAACAAGGGGGAATGGAATCTAGTGTGAACCACAACTACTGGTGCACACATACTTCTTGAGACCTTTTTGCAATGACATATCTCAGAATTGGGGGAGGGGGAATAGTCCCAGGATGGGAATAAAAAATGCAGCTGGTGCCAGCAAACAATCCAGGATAACAAGAATGTCCTCTGGGTGTGTGTGTATGCCCAAAAACTACAGCTACAAATAGAGAGCATTTGTCCTATATGAAGGAACCCAATGGCATCAATTTTGATTTAGACATAAGAAGAGACAGAGGAGAGTGGGTCGATTCATATGCTTCCTTCTTCTGAATAAAAGGGCTGTTTATCTCCTTACTGGAGCTTGACTACATTACTTACAAAGGTCTCACATTGTGAATGGAATCAATTTCCATGTTAGATGTTTCAAAAAAAGCAAAACATCAGAGACAATCATACTACACATGGATGAATGTATAGGATTTCATATTTTTCCCTTTAGATAGATAACTGGAAAAGCACTAGCTGGAGAAAACTGACTGGTAAGAACATCTGCCACACCTTTTTTCTTGTTGATCTGAGTAGATGGCAAGGGTGATATATTTTTTTGTCCTTAAGTCCCAACCAAAAGGTTTCAGTGCATTAGTGATATCCCATAAACACTGTCACATGATCTCAATTCAAAAAAGCAGGCCCTTAAAAAGAATAGTAGCCAGATTTCCACTGAAGGGAATGCCAGCATACCAACACTTACTCCATGTGGAACACCTGGTTACTGTACTGGCAAACATGGATTTAGTAGAGAATGTTACTGTGTCTCTAGAGGCATTAGAAACTAAGGCAGTAGCTTTATGCACATTTAGAGGCCCTTTACATACATTTTGATTACCTGGATTATCACTACTCATCAGATCCTCAACCCAAATCATGGAAACCCTAGCAAAGTCTGAGGAGGGAGAAGAGATTCTAATGGCTGAAGCAAAGGTTTCAAGGTAGATCTCTTCTCATCTGGGTCTTCCAAGGAAACATAAGTTGCTTTGGGGGGAGGTCACCAAACATATAATCTGTGCTATCATTATCTCTTGCTTCCGTTGCAAGGGGGAATCCAATTCCTCAACAGACGCAAGGAAAAAGCAGTGAAAATATAATGGGACCTCGAGTGGCAGAAGGTGCTGGCTGAGATGCAGCTTCTGGGGCTGGTGCAGACCCAGGATGGCCAAAGATTTGGACAGTAATTGGACAAAATCAGCAATGAATAATATATCCTTAGAGAAAGGTCAGAACTGGTTGATCAACTGAGGGGGTGTTAATCACACTCTGCATAAAAAGAATTAGGGAAACGAAGGTCCTGAGGCACTGGAAAGGCTCTATCTGATTCATCCACAGAATGCAGTTTACCAAGTTGTGACTATTTAGATGCTGCAGGGATCAGTGGACAGAGACACAGCCTCTGTGGACGATGTAGGAAAGGAGGAAGATATGCACACTCTCTTTTCTTGTGGAAATCCTTTGATTTTTCTGAAGTTGCTTTGCAAGTTGTGTGGCCTCAAGAATGTTAAGTTTCTAACAGTAAATCCTCTTTAAAGGGAAGCTACTGATTTGGAAGACTATACAAAGCCCTAAAGCTGTTATTGATATGACACTAAGACAACGGGCCTAGGCACAGGGGAACTGGAACAAGCCTTGATTTCCCTAAAAGGATCCCATTAAGAGGTTAAGTGGGAGAGGTTTAAAAATGGCTGCATGCTTGGGAAATCACTGGAAGAACAAACAGTTCACTGGGCCTCCAAAGTTCCAATACCCAAGGAACTACCTACTCTGCTGCTTGCTTCTGCTTCACTGGGCTACTTTAGAGCTACCTTGCAAACAAAGTGGGGGTTAAACTCTTAGCAATGCCATCAACGTGTGGTTACCAGAAACTGTATTTTCATAACTGTAAGTCTGGGTCACCCACCCACCAGCAGCTCAACAGCAGTAGTTTCTGGCACACTGAAGTACATTAGATGCAGGCGAGACCAGGGGGTGGGGGCGGGCAAAGTTGCAGGCATACTCAGGAAGACTGCCTCAGCTTGAGCTGAGAGGGTTTCTACCCTGGATTCTTCTTGTCTCCCTTGTAAGGCACTATGAGGGAAACAGGGATGAGAAAGAGAAATGACTTGGTTTTTTAAACAGACCTTGGCCAGATAATGAAATTAAGGAGGTAAGAATGACAAGAAGTCTGCTTGTTTTAGGGGAGGCCTGTAGGAGTTCTCCTGGGTAAAGCAAATAGGGAAGTTGCAATAAAAGAACTAGAAGGGGAGCTAATCCTTTTTACTGATGTGGCATCACCTGTCCTTTCCTCTCCTGGGCAGTGGTCAGACTGCAACCCACTCTCCTAGATAACTCAGAAAGGAATTCCCAGGGGGGGGGGGGACCTGCAGTTTGGCTCATTTTTTCTTAAATCTAAAATAGTATTTAGCATCTCACATAAAGTCTTATTAGTTTTACATACTGAACACTCTGGTGTATCAGTGGAATGCAAAACATTCCATTAGCAGATATTCAGCAACCAATGTGTTTAACAAGCCAGGAATCAGATAGAAATCACTGAAGATGTCAACACTGCATAAAATAATATATCAAATACCACCCTCAGAAATATTTGCCTTGAGAGAAACTCAAGGTCATATTACTTATCCCTCCCCATGCCCCAAATTTTTCACTTTTCAAGATATGCTAATATATGCTAGCAAGACCTGCACAGTTTAGGACTGTTCATAAATACTTACCCAGTGCCTCCAACATTAATTGGCATTCTGTTAGAGTAAATAAGCCATTACAAACTAAATGCCATAGACAGCTCTTTTATCAATGAAAAGCAGTTCACATGTTCTGCTGTATCAAGTGTTGAGTAATAATCAAGTGTTCAGAAGAAAACAAGCTGTATGGATGGATGCACTGTCCCTGACTCTCCCTTAATGTGACCTCAGGCAAGTGGTGAGCAACCAGGGGTGTGTGATTTTTATTGTAGATATAAACCATCTTATATTCTCTAGGCAGTTTGAGAATGGAGAAGAGATCCTTACTGAAGATCGTGCTTGCTGCGACATGTGCCAGGCCACTACCACTGTGCTGGCTGGTTCCTTTCTCTCCACTAATTAGCTTCACTACCTTTCCCAAATTGGAAAGTTCCAAAAACAAAAAAAAAACCTATAAACACACACAAACACACACAAACACAGAGAGAGAGAGAGAGAGAGAGAGAGAGAGAGAAAGAGAGAGACCCTAAACCATACTTTGGCTTACTTACTTGGAAGTGAAAGTATAACCATCCCCAATCAGATAATGTATTAGCCTCAGTTTCTGAAGGTTTTGGTATGTGAGCTCACCATCAGAGGCTGTGTCAGTGTGGTGTAGTGGTTTGAGTGTTGGACTAGGACTCTGGGAGACCATGATTCATGATTCAAATTCCCGCTCAGCCATGGAAAACCAGTGGGTGACCTTGGGCAAGTCACACTCTCCCAGCCTCAGAGGAAGACAATGGTAAAGAAATCCTGCTGAGTAAAATCCCATGATAAGTGTCTCTTAGGCACTGTACGTCAAAAATGACTTGAAGGCACACCACCACAACCACAAAAAAAAAAAAAAAAAAATGGAAGAAGAGATCCAGTATGGTGTGAGTGCTGGTCCCAGACTCTGAGAGACAAGGATTCAAATCCCTGCTTGGCCATGGAATCCCACTGGGTGACCTTGGGCATGTCACACTCTCTTAGCTTCAGAGGAATGCAATGGCAAATCCCCTCTGAACATATCTCACCAAGAAAATCTCAGGCTCAGCTTGCCTTGGAGTCGCCCTAATTTGGAAATGACTTGAATACACAACCACAACAACAACAGTTTGCCTTGCATGTTTTAACTACAGGACTATTCACAAGTTGAATAAACAAACAAAACCAATGTAAAACACATATGCCTGTCCTACTTTGGTCCTGAAACAGCACATGCTGATCTCTTTCACAACACAAATGGGGCATGAAAGTTTTCAGGTACTTGGAAGCATGAATTAGTGTGACTATTTGGCTTTCCTATGACAGAATTTAGAGGATAAATTTTCCATATGCATAACTGTACTGGGATTATCCACTGTTCAAAATAAAAACTAGATACATATACAGACTTTTGCCCATCTTGATTCTGTTCAGCCTGAATGACTTTTAAACTCACCTCCCACCTCCAGCAGGTGCTGCAGAGTTAATGGCCTGTACCATGTCTGTGGTGAGAGCATCCAGTAAACTGGTAATAAATTCCACTTTTTTCCCTTCTGGACAGCCTGAAAGAGGGGGAAGAAGTTTAATTTGAACAAATGGCACACATAAGCAGTTCCTTTTCTTTCTGAGCCATGTTTATGGTCTACTGAATTGCCACATTTTGTTTGGGTATAATTCAGGTGACTGTTGTTTCCGCACATCCGCAGATGAACTAGACCCCACCTGACTCCCCCCTTTCCTACCAGCACTTTTATCCATGGTGTACACATCCTGTACAGTTTCGGCCAAGGTAAAAAAAAAAGGCAACATTTGCAAGTCTACACAAATAAATTTCCACTCCAATGAAAACAGATGTAGAGATGCATACTGCAAATTCTACACTGTAAATGTAAACACAAAGATAAAAGGTTCTTCAAGGCAAAATTGAAGACAAATACAGCAAAGGTCTCAAGGTCACAGGAGTTCAATCATGATAATCAACATAATAGAGAAGTTTGAATTAATACAGATTTTAGTTCATATGGATTAGTTAAAATATAGTTTAAAATGTGTTTATTTTTCTTTAAAGAAGAACAACTGGATTTATACAAACACTGCTTCTGCTGACATCAGCATTAATTAACCACTTTACAAATCTGTAGAGGCCTGGAATGTAGGATAGAGACTGAAAAAATAATTACCAGACTGTTTAATGCTTATGTTTCAGGTCAGCAGGGTGTTAAAACCTTCCATTGATTATTCAACAGTAAGTTAGTATAGTGCAGATAATCTTTAAGCAACCAGGCAGCTTCACTGGGTATCATCTACATGTTTGTATCATTCCCACAAGAATTCCTTGTAGGCATAGGAGGCATAGCAGAAAAATGGGAGGCAATGGAAAGCCATACAACAAGAAAATAAGTGGTTCTATTATCTGTTCAAACCACAAATTTGACAGATGTGTCTGGAAATTTTATTTCTCATAAATGTTATAGAATCACCAAGGAGTAGGGGGGGAGCATGAGCAGGGCTTATAAAACCCAGCTCTGAAGTCCACTGATTAATTGTCCCTTGTAAACTCTGAATTACCATCCCATAATAGTTTTTACTGCAAGATTAAGCTACGCAGATGGAACAGGACACAGTTCTCCTCCATTCTAACCTGGAAGTTCTCTGTCTTTGAATGGGTCATCAATTTCTGGGCTCCTTGATCTGGCATCACTTTCACACACAGGGGTCTCATACCTAGAAGAAAACGAGATTAAAAGACAGCTCATTGTTCATATGTTGCTTTCAAGGGTTCTCACACTAGCCCTTGAGAATGATGTGACATCATCATATAGCCTAAATTCCACAGTTAAATCTGAAGTCTTCAACAGCCAGACTCAGTCAAGCTGCAGTTTGGTTTATTAAACGTGTTAAATAAGGGGGTCCTCAGAACACTTCAATAAAG